>NC_061847.1:25864301-25866801 GCF_019202785.1 Penaeus chinensis | reverse complement strand
ATGTGCCTTTCCTTCCTGTCATTAGTTTTCGAATGTAATTGTCATATCACTGATAATCAATGATCATATGTGACACAAATGAGGCTAATGCTTTAAACTGATTATTCCTTCTTCTTTTTCCAGCCACAATTTGAATAATTAAAATATCTATCTTCGTATTATGTTTGGTCTAATGTCTTTAAAATTATGACTTCATTGCATCATCTTTGGGGTGAATGCTATCACTGAGTTTATTATAGCTGTGTGGAGTATCTTGGTAATCAAAATTTCATACCTCAGACGTTATCCATTTCTTTTTACAAGTGTACAAAAAGTAATCTTTTCCAATGACCTCCTTCCAGAATGCACTAAGCAAAAAAATAAGAATGATGACCTCTACCGCAGGATCTCCAATATGATCCTGTTCGTTATATGTATATTGTTCTAAAAAATCGTACGTCAGAGATTACCCCACCCAGTCGACGGTTTTATATGCTCATGAAAAAGTAAAAAAAAAAAAAAAAAAAAAAAAAAAAACCTTTAGCGACGCGTGGGGTAAACTGACAGGAGCTTGGGGAAAATTTAGACATAAAGAATCACTAAAGATTAAGAAAAGGTCACTGGCAGAAAGACTTTTGTATCAATCATTCGGAGAAAAAAAAAAAAAAAGAATACCCCTTTTGTAGTATCCCTCCAACTACCCTGCGAATAGCATCTTATCAGAGGCTAATCAGGAAAAAATTACCGCACTTCGGAGATAAGGTCAATGGCCTATCTACAGAATTGTCCGGGTTATGACCTATTTTTGGAGACTGATGTTCACCGAGACTGATGTATATCTGTGACTCACTAAAAGAGGAGATGGATATTGAGAAAGAAAAGAAAAAGAATGTAAAATAGAGAATAAAGGGTAATTAAAAAGTAAGAATTGTCCAAAAATTGTAAAGACTGAGAGAGCAATCAGACATAAATGAATGAAAGGCAAGGACTAAAGATTCCACATCTGCTATTTATTTAAATCATGAATAAAAGTATAATAAATAGAACTAATTAGTAGTAGAGACAAAAGTGAAATGAAAAGAATTAATTCAGCCACGAGGTATAATTATTATAGTTTCTTTTCTTCAAAATATCACAACAAATATGAATAAAAATCACGTTATTAGACAGAGGGCAGAAATTTCAACCAGTTCTACAAGAATATGAACCATCGCCAATTCTTTACCTCTGAATCCTTAGTACTACAATATTGCCATTGTTATTTTTATTGTAGATTCTAATATTATTATTTGGAGTGTGACAGGGAGCAAAGGGGGATGAGGGAGCAAGGGAGGTTAAAGAAGGAGAAAAAGAAGGGAGATGGAAGGGGTAGATGCCAGGATGAAAGTGGAAGAGGAGTAAATTCAAGGAAGGGCGCGAGTGGGTGGCAGAGCGATAGAAGGAGGATGGTAAAAGAGGGAGAGAGAATTGGATAAGTACCTCTAATTGTTAATAATGATAATAATAATAATAATAATAATAATAATAATAATAATAGTGAAGATAATAGTAATAATGATGATGATGATGATGATAACAACTGTAGTATTGGTCAGAGTAATGATAAGGATAGTAGTAATAATAGTAATAAAAGAATGATAGTAGCACTACTGCTAGTACTACTAGTACTGATAATAACTATGATAATAACAACAAATGTAATGATAATAATACTGCTACTACTATTACCACTATTAACAATAATAATAATGAGAATAGTAGAAGAAGAACAATTAACAACAAGAATAACATTAATAATTATAATGATAATATATATCCATTATATGAAAAGTTTACGTAATGAAATCTAGGACGCAACTAATAACGAGTATAAAAAAAAAAAAAAAAAAAAAAAATAGAGGGGTTTAGGATATGGCCACATAAGGTTCAGTTTGTTTATTTACTTAGTCATTCACTCATTCATTTATCAATTCATTCACTAATGTATATATTTACTTATTCATTTATTTACCTATTTGTGTGTGTGTGCTTTTGTAAGCGGGTGCTTGAGTATGTGAGTGCTTGTATGAGTGGCTGTATGTGTGCCTCTGTATGTAAATTCCTAAGCTGATGCAATGTATGCACTAAATATTTCCTCTCTAATTTGCATTTTTTTGTTTCTTTTTCTCAGATGAATTAAAAATCTACCAAATATTCACAGATTTTCGCTCACACTTCCGTTTCAAACGGACAGAACTATTTAGCGTAGAATTTAGAGCAGAAAGAAAGAGTGAAAGCATAATGATTTTTATAATATTACGCTCTCCATCTCATCTCACGTTAATTGAAATCATTTGTTATGTAAAATACACGAACAAAGTCCATTAACAACTCAACGAAAACAGAGAAAAAAGTAACGGGCTTTTGTTAGACTCAAACTTTTTTCCGCTGAGTTCCGACCCAGTTCAGGAAGCGAAAGGGGAATGAGGGAGAGGGAGAGAGAGAGAGAGAGAGAGAGAGAGAGAGAGAGAGAGAGAGAGAG
>NC_061847.1:25839301-25841801 GCF_019202785.1 Penaeus chinensis | reverse complement strand
CCCAACCGATGGGATTTGCAGAGTATTAAGTTGTTAGTTAATATAGTTGTCTTCTTGAGTATACAGCCCTCTAATACTATTACTACTACTAGTAAGAGAACATAGAAAAGTTTAGATGTGAAAAAGAGCCAATGCCCTACATGAATACTCAGGGGGTGCCACTACGCTATAGCATACAGAACACAAAACATTTTTTTTTAAGCCTTTAAAAGCAGATATCCACCTCAAACCACCGTTGCAGCACCCGGTCTGAATTCTACATCCAAAGGCCACAATTTACCACAGCATACGAAGCAGTTTTATAGCTTGCAACAAAGACCACAACTTTACAACGATCAGATTTTTTAGGTTTCCCTCAGCTGTCAACATCGTGTTCAGATTCTACCTGTCGTAGTTAGTATTGTGAAGGCAGTTGTTCACGGAAATGGTTTATGGACTTGGGACATAGGAATGCTGCTGCTGATTATAACTACAATAACTATAACCCCGATAAAAAAAAAAGTTACAGTATAGATGGTGATAAAAGTGATAGACACAACATTGACAATAATGATGGTGGTGATGATGGTGATAATGATGATGATGATGATGATGATGATGATGATGATGATGATGATGATGATGATGATGATGATGAGGAGGAGGAGGAGGAGGAGATTGATTCTGATTCTGATCATAAACGAGGATAACAGCAACAATAACGATAATGTTCGTAAAGACATACAATCAGACAAAAAAAAACAAAGACAACAATAACAGCGTCATCACGAATCGCTTAATTCGAACCGGCTTGATTCAAGGACGTGAATCCCATCGCCAAACAATGCTGCAAAATTCAATGCATGAGCCCCACGTATACACAAAAATGATAATTGATTTCGATTAAAGTTAATCCAATTGCTTAAAACTCATTCCAACAAAAGTAATTTGATTCGGTTCGATTAGAAATAATATGATGACCCGAAACATTCGGATAATAAAATTGAGTTCGGATTGATTTTTTCTCATTTTTCTCACTCTTTTTCTTTTTTACAGATGGGAGTGTGGCAGTTGTGCAATCCTGGCATATAAATACGTGGGTGATATAGACGAAAGTAAAATCTATATAGTACAGCAGATGATGTGATGTCTTGGATAGGAAGAATAACATTAATATTATGCTGTACATATTTTGCCTGAGATAGAGAATATATCTTAACATAGCGAGTGATAATACTTTATCACAGATTTTGTGATAAAGTATTATGGGAGGGTAATAGCAATATTGTACAGATAATATTGATGTAATAATGATAATATGGATAATGATAATAATAAATATGTGTATTGCAATATTGGTAAGACTAGGAAGTGTCATAATTACCTTAAAAAGAAATATAGCAACAAGGATAAAAATAATCGTAAGAACAAGTTAACAAATAAAGAATTAGTCATGTTACGAGCACCAAAAAGAATTATCCAGTACGCTACAACTGATTCTCTTCTTACAAACTATCATGCTCTGCATAATTAGAATCTCGGCCAAAGCTAACTTTCTTGGGGAGTTCCGACCCTTGTATTATCCATCTTCCTGGAACTCTTTCCCCTGGCCTTTTGTTTGTTGGTAAAAGAAAGATGATAATTAATAGTAACTGTGGCAACGATTTAACATGTGTGTTCGCACTGATATCATAGTTCCTGTTATAGTTATATGACCTTACATACTAAATAGCGATAAGGCATTTCTTTATATTAATCAGTATTATTCCGTATTCATGTTGGCGAATGTAGAAACGGGTATGAATGAGAATGACTCATCTCTCGTATTGTAAAGATACTATTTCTCATTCATCCCTTCTCTACGTTATTATTCCGTTCCCCTTTCTTTAGCAAGGAAACAATTGAAAACGTCATGTATACAGGTCTGGAGATAAATCAGGATAAAATAGATGATTGTGACACTGACATTCGTAATATTCATAATAAAATGATAGTAAATGGTAGTAAAAGAAAAAAAAATAATATATAATAATAATGATAATGCAAAGTAAAGCTTTGTGGTTAAAGACTGAGATGTAAAATTTTACCTCATCTACACAAAACTCGGATCTAGTAACATAAACACTGAAGGCAATAAATTAATTATAAAACACACATCCATTTTGTCCCCTATTTGACGAGCGAGTTTTAAATATAACAAACACAAAACGCGATGTACGACTTTGTTGCGTTTACTAGTAATCAACTCCAGAGCTGCATAGGAGCAAGCAATACAGTAGCAATTACAGTTAAATCTGCCACACGCACACCTGCTAATGGATGTGTTAAGCAATCCTATACGGTTTGGTATGCTAATAGAATGGGGAATTCAGAAAAAAATAATAAGAAATTTTAATGTCATCATACATTATTTTATATTTGCCCACAGTATTTTTTTTCTTTTTTCATAATGTCTGTTTTGCTTCAGTTCACAGGAAAGGATACAAAGTTTACGGCATAAAGCGTCCATAAAAACATAAAC
>NC_061847.1:25796801-25799301 GCF_019202785.1 Penaeus chinensis | reverse complement strand
AATAATAATAATAATAATAGTAATTATGATAATTATTATTAGTAGTAGTAGAAGTAGTAGCAGTAGTATTATAATGATGATGATGACGATTATGATGGTTTTCATTAATATTAATAATAATTACTATTCTCATCGCCATTGCAATTATCATCATCATCAATACTATCATTTCAACCATCCCGACTAATTGCAAACTTGTTTTAGCCATTACGATTATATATATTTTTTTAGCATCATCAATCTTGTTGCTATCTTTAACATCGTTGTTGTCTTTGTTGTTATTACTGTTATTACTGACATTAATATTGTTATTCTTTTATTGTTATTATCATTGGTGTTGCCATATTGTTTTCCAATAATTTCAGGCAACAAAAGCATATAGAGTATAGGTATCATTAACAAAGTAAAGGATTTTGCATTTACTCTAGAAATGCTTTCATATTTGCCTGGAAAGTTCTGTCTATTTGCAGACCAAATCCTACAAGATTATTTGATGTGCTTTCCACTTCCATTGGTGTTTGACGATCCAACTCTCGCATATGTAACTGATTTGATTGCAATTGTAATTGTATTGCTTGCTCTCACATAGCTCGATTGTAAATACTAGTAAACATAACCAAGTCATGCCTCTCGACCTGTGTTTGTTAGCTTTTGGAACTTCAGATGCTGTGTAATCAGCTGTTTCCACTGGCTCTTCAAACAAGTGGACAAAATAGATTTGTACTCTTAAACTTATTTTGCTGACTTGAATGTTCTTCGTTCGTAGAATTTTGAGTTTTGTGCGAGTGTGTCGAAATCCATTGGTTCTGCGTTCATATACAGAACTTTGTAGCGTTCCTTTATTTCACGTTTTTTATTATGTTTCGTTATTGTTATTATATGTCAGGATTATATTTATTGTCATTATGAGCTCAGCTATCAACTTCCTCAATAGTATCATTATCCTTTTCATCATCCTTATCCTCTTCCACCTCCTCCTCCTCATCATCATCATCTTAATCATCACCACCACCGCCACCACCACCACCACCATCATCATCATCATCATCATCATCATCATCATCATCATCATCATCATCATCATCATCATCATCATCATCAACACCACCCCCACCACCATCATCATCATTATCATCATCATCATCATCATCATCATCATCCTCATCATCATCCTCATCATTATCATCATCATCATCAACACCACCATTATCCTCATCTTTATCTTGCACATTAACATAACTTTATTTCTATGTCTTCTATTTGTATATTTACTGCATTATTTCTCCTTTCCTTCTGTCTTCCTCATCATTATCTTCCTCTTTTGTAATCTGTCTTTGCAAGAAAGATTACAAAATGTGGATTATTGAAATGTATTTAGTATATTTTTTTCATCATAAACATTATACAGGTAAGTTTCTGAGCGAACGAAATATTTATGATACTGTAACTCTCACAGGATTATCTGTCGCTGAATTGCTTGAATGTTTTATATTTTCATATGCAAGTAAGTAAGCCTATTATATGTATTCTCATTTTGGAAATGAAAACGTTAATTTTTTGTGTGTCTTGTTATTTTCCTACTTTGTTGGCAGGATACAACTCTATTGTATGAATAACAATGCGCTCATTTCTTCCTGCAGATATGAATGCACTGTTAAAATAAAATCTGGATTTCTTTCTTTCTCCCAAATCGTTTAGTCTTAATATTTGCTTCTTTTTTTTTTAAATTCTTTCTCCCTCGTTCCCTTTCCGCTCCTTTTTTCCTCTCATTACATCTTTAATCCTGTCCATTTATATGATCTGACTTAAATATGTATCGTATTTTAAATCCGTATTTCTTTCTTAAATTGATCCGTTTGATTACTTTCTTGATACATAGCTCTAAAGCCGCTTTCATAAGACATTCAGATATACAACAGAAGGGAGAGAGATCTCCTTGGAAAATTCACTAAGATTCCCTTCGATTTACTAGGAGTCTCTCTTTACTATCTCTCTTTCTTATTCTCTTTCCCCTTTAATTTTATCTATTTTCGTCTTTAATAAACTTTTTTTTTTCTCTCTCTCTGAATTAATTCATCCGTTTTTAACCCTCTGATTCTTTTTTCTATCTATCAACAATCTGTTTCTATATATCTGCATATATAACCCGAACAAAATATATGAATATCTTAAACGGGCCTATGGACATAATGCTTAGTCATAACAAAGTGATTATAGGTATTCGAATATTGAACCTTTAACTGTCGATATATCGCCTTGCTGTTGGCTGCAATGACGAAAATCTGGTTTTCATTCCATAACGCTCAGGGAATGCTTTGCTTATCATTATCTTATCAGATAGATTGTTGTATTTCTTTACATTTATCTAGTTTAGGTTTATTGTCTTGTAAGTTGCATTCCTTTATATTGCACATGTCTGCAGCTTACATATTTCGATTCTTTATTACTTCTTTTTTATCATTATGTAAAAAAAACAAAAAACAAAGAAAAACTGACGAGT
>NC_061847.1:25731801-25736801 GCF_019202785.1 Penaeus chinensis | reverse complement strand
GATACAATTAAGATAAAGTCCCACTCTGTAAAGAAAGAAAAAAAATATAAGTAGAGAAATTTAAAAAAAAAAAGAATTATAAATATATATTGTTTAGGCTTCGATACAAATGCCTCTTGGTTTGGTTCTCTTCCGTTGCTCTTTTTTTTTTTTTCAAAGGAAACGAGAAGAGAATAATGGGCAACAGGGAATGATAAATCAGGGGGTACTTAACAGTCTTCCTTCACCCTCTCCCGATCCGGAAACTGTCCGGGGATTTTCGGTTTCCTATTTCCTTTCCGTTTTTGTGTCTCGACCCAACGACCCTTAAAGGGAAAAAAGGGAGCGGGGCAGCGGGATAGGGTAGGGAAGGGGGCGGGGCAATTGGGGTAGGGTAAGAATATATATATATATATATATATATATATATATATATATATATATATGTGTGTGTGTGTGTGTGTGTGTAGTGTGTTTGTATATATATATATATATATATATATATATATATATATATATATATATATGTGTGTGTGTGTGTGTGTGTGTGTGTGTGTGTGTGTGTGTGTGTGTGTACACACACACACACACACATATATATACACATATGTATATATACTGTGGATATACATATATGCATTATATATATATATATATATATATATATATATATATATATATATATATATATATATATATATATATATAAATGATCGATGGTGTTATTCTTATTATAAACATAATGTTTTTTTTTAAATATTAGTAACAGCAAAATAAGATAATTTCGCCCGTTTACCTTTTTCTTTGATTTACGAAATATTTTACGGTATCATATTTTGTTGTTACTAATATTAAAAAAAACATTATGTTTATAATAAGAATAACACCATCGATCTTTTCTTTCTTTCTTTGTTGGATTTCTTGGCTATCAACCAGCGGCATGTGGCCGAGGTTATTAAGCCAATGGATCCTATCTATTCTATCAATCTATATAAGGTCAAAAAGTTTTGTCTCCCTTAGAAAAGTGATTACTTTACTTATCATTTTTTCGTTGTATGATAACAGATTTGATGTTATGAATGGTAGGTTTTGGTTTCTTAAGTATTTTGTTTTAAGTTTTGTCTATTGCGATGACATTTATGGCAAGTTATGAGAAGATGGGTTATTGTCATGTGGTTTGTGCAGTGGGGACATTCAGGAGGATATTTCTTTTCAATGTAAGGTGTGAGGTGTGTTATTCTAGTGGCGTCTGTTCTCAGTAGCGCCAACACCACTTCTTCTCTTCTGGATCGTCTGTGGGCTGTATCCCACATTTCTATTGTTGTTTTGTTTTCGTTGGCTATATCTAGGTTGGTCCACTCACTTTGCCACAGGAGATGTATTTTTGCACAAAACACCTGAGATCTGTACGAACTATAGTAGTGTCCAGATCGCCAGTTGACCCGGCTAGTTTGTCAGCCTGTTCATTGCCATGGATACCAGAGTGACCTGGTACCCATATTAGCTTGAGGTATTAGGTTTCTAAGGATTTGATAGCTTTAAGTGAACTTAATGAATCGGAAAAAAATAACTATTATATCGTGGGTCGTCGATAGTGCAAAATCAATAGCTTTGCCAATGGCAAAAATTTTAGCAAGAAAAATCGATGTATGATTCGGCAGTCTGAATTTTAGTTCACATTCAGTCGACCATACACCCGCACCCACACACTCACCTGCCTTGGAGCCGTCGGTATATATATATGAAAAACAGGGAGATGTTTAACAAGGATCTCTCTGACCCTCTGGCGTACCTCCACCTCCGGCGCCATGGCCTTGGCTAATGGAAGCCAGGCTTCCATGATAGAAAAAATGGGGGTTTCCCATGGCGCTATATTTGAATGAACCAGGATATCGATAGTAGAGAGATCTATACCGACTCTCTCGACGAGGTCGTGGAGTCTTGTGGCAAAGGGCCTAGTGTTTCCATTGTCATTAGGGTGGCTTGGGTCTCGAGCCACCTTTACGGACTAGGTCAGTGCTAACTGGCCGCGCCTGAGTCGGAGGGGAGGTACTCCTGACTCCACCTCAAGACGCTCGATCCGAGTGCATTTTAGGGCTCCAACATACACACGCAAGCAGGCATTCTGCACAGCATCCAAACCTTTCAAACTTGTTCTCGATGCCGAACCATACACGATTGACCCATAATCTACTTTAGACCTACTCAGGGCTTTATATATCATTAGCAAAGACTGTCTATCAGCTCCCCATTTATTACCAGAAATGCACTTTAATAAATTTAGTGTTCTTTGACATTTATTTTTTAACTGACCAATGTGGTCTTTCCAATTGAGTCTACTATCAAGTAGTAGACCAAGAAATTTAGCAGAATTTTGAATAGGTATTGGGTGGTTGTCTAGAGTTAGCCTGATGTTCGGATTCCTCCTATGTGAAAAAAATACCCCAATACTCTTTCTAGTGGAAAACTTAAAACCCCACTGGAGGCCCCAGATATGAATCATATCAAGTGCCAATTGGATGAGATTTGCTGAGAATTCTGCATTATTGCTGGAATGCCATAATGCACAATTATCAGCGTACAGTGAGTATTTAAGATTCCGGGGAGGAGCAGGTAAGATGTCATTTATCATACATTAACATAATGTTGGTGACAAGACACTTCCTTGTGGATCCCCGTTTGCCTGGACAAAAATGCCCGAAAAAGTGACTTTGTCAGAAAACAATTTGACAGCAAACGTTCTGTCAGAAATGAAATTTTAAAATAAACAAAGCCAAGTTTCCACGTAATCCAAAAGCATAAAGTTTTCTGAATTGGCCATAACGCCATTTCATGTCGTAGGCTTTTTCTATACCTAAAAATACTGAAATAAAAAAAAAAATTTTGGCAATTGCCTCTTGAATATGACTGTCAAGATTTAATAGTTGATCAAGAGTTTGACGTCCCTTTCGAAAGCCGCACTGCTCGTCAACTAGCAAATTTCTGGAATTTAAAAAACGCAATAGCCTACTTTTAACAATTCGTTCCATGACCTTGCATAAGCAACTTGTCAACGCAATTAGGCGGTAGGAGATGGCAAATCTGGGATTACCCCCTCCTTTCAATATGGTAATGATGTGGACGAAGTGCCATGAGTTTGGAAAAGTGTGACTTTCCAAATTTCATTGTACACTTCTAGCAACTTAATCATGTCATCATGAATAAGATGCTCTATTGTCTCATATCGAATCTCATCGGGGCCTGGGGATGTTCCTCTACAGGTTTTTAGGGCTCGGACAAGCTCATTGTTAGATCTTTATTGTAATCAAAGTCATCTCCTGTAGCAAAGTGAATAGGTTGCAGCTCAGCCACTTCCTTGATGGGCAGGAATGCAGGATGGTAGTTTGCTGAGCTGCTTGTATGAGAGAACTGCCTGGCGAGTGCATTGGCAATGTCTCTAGGGGAATCGATATTATTGCCCTCTTCAATGATGTTGATAATTTTGAAAAAGTTTTTTTTTCTTATTGATTTTATTGATAGTTGACCAAACCTCTGATATGTTTGTATTGCTGTTTATTGTAGAGACAAAGCTCCGGCAGGCATTTCTTTTTGCTTGTCTAATTACTCTACAAGCCCTAGCTCTTGCTTGTTTGTAATTGGAAAACTTCTTAATTGTGATATTATTTTTGAAAAGCCTGTAGGCCTTATTGCGTCGGCACAACGCCCTGCGGCAATCTGGTGTCCACCATGGAACTCTATGCTTAACGCTATCTGTCGAAGATTTAGGAATGGATAGCAATGCTGCTTCTAAAATCGAAATCTGAATATTGTTTACTTTATCATCAATTGTTTTTCCTAACAAGTTCGAGCTTGACGCTCCTTGCGACCCTGTCTGCTCTTTTTACGTTACATTTAGGTGCTGAAGGCGTTCTCACTGTGTCGCATGAATATTCAATCGAAATAGGAAGATGATCGCTTCCCAACGAGTCGTCAATGGTGTGCCACAGGCACTTGGCTGCTATTGATGAAGAGACCAGTGATATGTCTATAAAGCTCAAATAGCCGGTATTATCGTCCACCCGCGTGAGACTACCATCATTCAGAAGGACTAAATCAGACTCATTAATCAACTTAACTACTTGCTCACCTCTACCATCCACTCGAAGGGAACCCCATAACGTTTGATGAGCATTAAAATCACCTACAATTACTTTATTTTGTGGCAGACGTTCCTGAAGAGCAAAGAGCTCATCATAGATTATCATTTACTTTAGATCAAAGACCTCGACAGTTCCATTGTATAATGGTCGATGCGAAGATTACGTTTTATGGAGTTTGGAAGTGCCTTGTCCACCAGTTTTAATTTTCTTTTTATGGGAGGGAAGCGCCTCCTCTTCCTCGCTTCCCGTGGACCTCTCACGGGATGGTTTGGAGGCAGAAGCCTCCATGTCCTGCACCTCCTGGCAAGGGAGACGACTGACAGATTGCGATCTGCTTCTCTCTCGAGAAGCCGATCGCGAGCCAGGCGAAGTCCTCACAGGAGTAGCCCGGACGGGGAGGTGCGCACCGGACTGTGATTCGGTATCAGCTTCCTTAAGATGTTTATGCTGGGTTGATGCAGCCACTTGATCGACCAATTTAGTCAACTGATAAACTTTATATTTAAATTTTTAACTGTTAGTTTCAATTCAGCTATTTCTTTATCTTTAGCTGGCTGACATCACTTGCACTAGAGGTGTTGTTAGTAACTGCTGCAGCATAGGAAGTATCGGGTTTGTGTGTCAAACTTTCCACTTTCCTCCTCAGTATAACCAACTTCATGTTTCCTCATATATGCTAATGCCTCAGTCTCTTTCTTCAGGATGCTGCACTCAGCAGATCCTGACTGATGGGGACCTCCACAGTTAGCACATTTTGAAATCTGGCTAGTACATGTGATGGTGTCATGGGCTTCAGCACATTAACGGCAAACAAATTCATTTGAGTCTTTATCAATACAGGTGTGTCCGAATTTTTGGCATCTATTACAATGCATTGGATTT
>NC_061847.1:25709301-25711801 GCF_019202785.1 Penaeus chinensis | reverse complement strand
TGACAGTCTCTCTTTATTCATTGTTATCAAGTGGAGAGTAAACAACAGAAGTTTTATCATTTAAAGTTTTGTCGGTAGGACCCTTATGCTAATTGGCTCTCTCTTTAATCATTTACTTATTTAGAAAGAAATCACAGTGGAAAAAGATTTTAGCACACTACCCTTCTTCCCTCCCTACCCTCCTTCCCTCCTACCCTCCTTTCCGCTCTACCCTCCTTCCCTCCTCCCTTCCCTCCGTCCTTGCGTCCCACCTTCCCTCCCAACTTCCTTCCTTCTACCCTTCCTTCCGTTCCATCTAACTTCCCTCTCTCTTGATTCCCTCCCTCCCTCCCTATCCTCCCTCCTTCCATATCCTCCCTCCCTCCTTCCTTCCCTCCCTACCCCCCCTACCCTACCCTCCCTACCCTCCCTCCCTCTCTACCCTCCCTACCCTCCCTACCCTCTCTACCCTCCCTCCCTCCTACCCTCCCTACCCTCCCTCCCCTCCCTTCCTCCTTTCCTCCCTCCATACCAATCTCCAAACACTCGCTCTCCGGAACCCACGCCCAACCAAACAAACAAACAAACAAACAAAATTCCCCCGACAAAAACTCTGCTAAACAAAAGAAGTCTTATCTGCGGATTCTGAGCGTCCCCAAGACCACAGGCAACTGCCCTTATTCCAGAGATCAAGCTGGGGGGAGATTAATGCAAGAGGCAAACACAGCAGGATATTGAGGCGAGGGGAAGGAGGAGGACAGAGAGGAGGGGGGGGGGGGAGGAGGAGAAGGAAGAGAAAGAGGAGGAATAGGGGGAAGAGAAGGAGGAAGGGGAGGAAAAGAAGGAGAGGGAGTAAGACCGGGTGGAAGAGGGGGAAGAGAAGGAGTAGGGAGAGGAGGAGGAAGAGAAGGAGAGAGAGTAGGGGGAGGAGGAAGAGGAATATGAGGAGCAGGAGAGCGAGGAAGAGGAAGAGGAGGTGGAGGAGGGGGAGGGAGAGGAGGAACAAGAGGAGGAGAAAGAGCAGGCGCAAGAGGAGGAGAAATAAAAGGGAAAGGAAGATGGGGAGGAAAAGGAAGGTGAGTTTGAGGAAAGGGAGAGAGAGTAGGAGAGGAAGGACAATAGGAGAAAGAGGAGGAGGAGAAGGGGAAGAGGAGAAGAAGGGGAGGAGATTGATGAAGGAGGGAGGAGGAGAAGGAGAAGATTAGAATATGAAAGGAGGGAGTGGGAGGAGAGGGGATGAAGAGGGATTAGAAGAATGAAGGAAAACAGAAGGAGGGGAGGAGAGGGAAGAGGGAGGAGGAGAGGAAAGGGAGGAAATTGGGAAGGAAGCGGGAAAGTAAAAGGGGGAGAAGGAAGAGAAAAAGAAGGAGAAGGAAAAGAAGGAAGAGCAGGGTAAGCTAAAAGAAGGAATAAAGAGAAAACGAGAAAAGAAATTAGAGGCGAAGATAAGAAGAAGAACGAAAGGGATAGTCGAGATAAAGAAGGGGAGAAGAAGAAGAAGGAGACACATCGAAAGGAAGAGGGGGAGGAGGGATGGAGGGAATAGAAGGAGGGGGGGAGGGGGAGGAGGGAAGAGGAGGCAAATCCCAAAATGATCGTGAGGGATATATTTACAATTTAGGAGGACGAGGTGAAAGAGGAGAAGAGGGGTGGGGGGGGGGGGGGTTAGGAGAGATGTGGGGAGAGAGTAAATAGAGGCGAAGGGCAGGAGTGGAGGATAAGGGGGAAGGAAGAGGAAGAGAGATCGAGGGGTGGGATGGATAAAGGAAGAAAGAGGAAAGGGAAGCAGAAGGGACACAGAGGATAATCGAAAATAAATGAGAATGTGTAAGGAGGTGGAAAATTATTGCTGAAAGGGGAAGAATACACAAAAAAGAGAAATAGGAAACACGGGAAAGGAAAAACGACTTAACAAAAGCATTTTAAACAAAGATACAAAGGAATGATAATAAGGAAGAGAAAAAAGGAATGCGAGAAATTAACAATAGAGAACAAATGAAAAGAGACAAGAAACAAGAATAATGAAATCAAATAAAATACACAAAGGAATCGAACCTTAGGAACGAAGAAGTAAAGAAAGAAAACACAAGAAATAAAAGGAGGAAGAAAGAAACAAGAAGAAAGGACATGTAACAAGAATAAAGGGGAAATAGGAGGGGAAAGGGAATAGAGGGGAAACAGAAAGGAGAAATAACCCCCATTAAAGAGATATACGAGTATCGGGTAAAGGAAGAGCGAGAAGAAATGAAAATAATTGTAACAAAAGAAAACGAGGAAAAAGGGAAAAGATAAAACGAACACGAAAAAAAAGAAACGAAAAGAAAAGAAACCCGGATCAAGGAAAGAAAAAGAAAACAGAAAAAAATGAAAAAAAATGGAAAATAAAAAAGAGGAAAATTTTATAAATGTAGATGATAATAATCTTAAAAGAGTAAAAAAGAAAGGGGGGAGGAGGGAGGGGTGGGGGGGTAGGGGGGGTGACGATCACCTCCCATTCAGGAGATTAATAGGTTTAGGGTCA
>NC_061847.1:25679301-25686801 GCF_019202785.1 Penaeus chinensis | reverse complement strand
ACTTTATCCACCTTCCTTTTGTCACTTCCCTTTCCTTTACCCTTGTAATGATGTCTGGGCAGAGCCCTTTCGCCACACAGTCAAATATGGCGGGATGAAAGGAGTAGGGGCCGGAATAGGAGGGCCCCGTTTGCTCTAAATAAACAAAACAAAACAAAATCAAAAACAAAAACAAAAACAAAACAAAAAAAGTAAAAACAGAACAGCAAAATGAATATCCCTCACAAACCCTCAAGGAAGATAGGGCTGTTTGTGGATGAGTGGTGTACTTATCCTAAATAAAGATCCATGTTTGTCTTAACACCCGTCTATTCAGTGGAAATGAGCCCCCTTATATACGAGGGGTTTTGGCATCAACTTAAAACATATTTTTGAGATAGACCACTCAACACCGTGGTGTAGCAACTTATAAAAAAGTTAATACAATGCAAACTTAATTATAAAAATAGGACATAAAACAAAAATGAACAAAACGTAACTAAAATTACAAATGTTTATGGTTAACATGAAGACTGAATTCCGACATTGCAATCAATAAAATGAACATACAAAATTCATGAATAAAAAAAAAATAGAATATTCAAGTAACTAACAGTTGCCCTTAAATATGAATGGAAAACTGCCAAAAAAAAAAAAATATAATTAACCCTTGACAAAACGTCTCCTTACCATGAAAATGATTTCTGCCTGAATACACTTAAAATTAACGTTAAATCTCACTAAAAATATAAGACAGCCACGACTGTCTATTCACTGAATTTAGGCACTCGTCTCTACCAGTGTAAGACTGGTGGCTGCAGTTGCTGACAGGGAGAGGAAGAAGGACAGCCCTTATCATCCCTCTTAGGAGATGAGAAGACTTCTCCTACATAGGAAATCGGGTGCTCAAACCCCACAGTTCAATATATCTGTCGGGATCAACGTCATCAGGTACATGGTATCGACCTCGCAATCGGCTGCTAACGGGACCATCGGCCGCCCCGTAATCCACTGGCCCAGTAGCTTCGTTGAACGGAAAACTAAGGGATTCCCCAGAATCATCTGCCACATGACTCTCATCAACATCAGCAACAGCCACAGACCCAGGAGGGTCAGCATCAGCAACAGCCACAGACCTAGGAGGGTCAGCATCAGCAACAGCCACAGACCTAGGAGGGTCAGCATCAGCAACAGCCACGGCCCAGGAGGGTCAGCATCAGCAACAGCCACAGACCCAGGAGGGTCAGCATCAGCAACAGCAACAGACCCAGGAGGGTCAGCATCAGCAACAGCCACAGACCTGGGAGGGTCAGCATCAGCAACAGCCACGGCCCAGGAGGGTCAGCATCAGCAACAGCCACAGACCCAGGAGGGTCAGCATCAGCAACAGCCACAGACCTAGGAGGGTCAGCATCAGCAACAGCCACAGACTTAGGAGGGTCAGCATCAGCAACAGCCACAGACCTAGGAGGGTCAGCATCAGCAACAGCCACAGACCTAGGAGGGTCAGCATCAGCAACAGCCACGGCCCAGGAGGGTCAGCATCAGCAACAGCCACAGACCCAGGAGGGTCAGCATCAGCAACAGCAACAGACCCAGGAGGGTCAGCATCAGCAACAGCCACAGACCTAGGAGGGTCAGCATCAGCAACATCCACGGCCCAGGAGGGTCAGCATCAGCAACAGCCACAGACCCAGGAGGGTCAGCATCAGCAACAGCCACAGACCCAGGAGGGTCAGCATCAGCAACAGCCACAGACCTAGGAGGGTCAGCATCAGCAACAGCCACAAACCCAGGAGGGTCAGCATCAGCAACAGCCACAGACCCAGGAGGGTCAGCATCAGCGACAGCCACGGCCCAGGAGGGTCAGCATCAGCGACAGCCACAGACCCAGGAGGGTCAGCATCAGCAACAGCCACAGACCTAGGAGGGTCAGCATCAGCAACAGCCACAGACCCAGGAGGGTCAGCATCAGCAACAGCCACAGACCTAGGAGGGTCAGCATCAGCAACAGCCACAGACCCAGGAGGGTCAGCATCAGCGACAGCCACAGGCCCAGGAGGGTCAGCATCAGCGACAGCCACAGACCCAGGAGGGTCAGCATCAGCGACAGCCACAGGCCCAGGAGGGTCAGCATCAGCGACAGCCACAGACCCAGGAGGGTCAGCATCAGCAACAGCCACAGACCCAGGAGGGTCAGCATCAGCAACAGCCACAGACCCAGGAGGGTCAGCATCAGCAACAGCCACAGACCCAGGAGGGTCAGCATCAGCAACAGCCACAGACCCAGGAGGGTCAGCATCAGCAACAGCCACAAACCCAGGAGGGTCAGCATCAGCAACAGCCACGGCCCAGGAGGGTCAGCATCAGCAACAGCCACAGGCACAGGAGGGTCAGCATCAGCAACAGCCACGGCCCAGGAGGGTCAGCATCAGCAACAGCCACAGGCCCAGGAGGGTCAGCATCAGCAACAGCCACAGACCCAGGAGGGTCAGCATCAGCGACAGCCACAGGCCCAGGAGGGTCAGCATCAGCGACAGCCACAGGCCCAAGATGGTCAGCATCAGCGACAGCCATAGGCCCAAGATGGTCAGCATCAGCGACAGCCACAGGCCCAAGATGGTCAGCATCAGCGACAGCCACAGGCCCAAGATGGTCAGCATCAGCGACAGCCACAGGCCCAAGATGGTCAGCATCAGCGACAGCCACAGGCCCAAGATGGTCAGCATCAGCGACAGCCACAGGCCCAAGATGGTCAGCATCAGCGACAGCCACAGGCCCAAGATGGTCAGCATCAGCGACAGCCACAGGCCCAAGATGGTCAGCATCAGCGACAGCCACAGGCCCAAGATGGTCAGCATCAGCGACAGCCACAGGCCCAAGAGGATCAGCACAGATGTACCAACTGGAGATATCTTGAGTGTTGATCTAGTATTGATAAACAATATCTTTTGGGATCTTATGCCCAAAGTTCATAAGATCCATTGAAATGCGCTTCAAAGAAAACTCTGCTGGAGGCGCTTCTGCCATCACCACTTTCAGAGATCTACCTCTAGACTGTTGACAAATGGGACAACCTGCTACAGATTCCTGAATGTCCTTTAACATATTTGGCCAGTAATACGTTATCCATGCATTTTCGAAGGTTCTTTGCACACTTGTGCATGCTAGAGGGGGAGGGTGGGAAGCCTTCATGGCAGAGTTTTTAAGACTTGAAGGGACCTCTAGCTGATAACAAATGCAATCAAGCAATTGTCGCAATCTGTAGATAGCATCTCAAATTCGACTAAAGAAAGTGGTAACTTTTTCTGTGGCACTTTATCATCTTTCAAGTAGTGTCATACCTCCAATCGCTAGAGGTCTTTTTCCTGCTCCCTTGCAATACATTGTGGAAAGTTATCAGTGATCACCAGCCTGGCCACTTGGCAGGATAGCTGGCCACTTGGCAGGATAGCAAGTGGTTTGTTGGGGCTTCTTCATACTTTACTTAAAAGTTATAGAATGACAAACCATGGACATACCTCGTTATTCTTGGGGACTTTGTCTTACAAGTAAAACATGAACTAGTGGCCTGTGATCTGTATAGATCTGAAATTTTCTCCCATACAAGTATGAGTCAAAGACTCACACTTTCCACAACTGCAAGTTCCTCCAGGTCAATCATCGGGTACCTAGACTCGGAGGACCTTCACTTGTGGCTGTAATAGGCGATGGCATTAGGCGATTGAGTTGCATCTCCCTGCATAAGGCTCAAACTGCGACCCCAGAAGCATCTATGTGAAGGACAACCTCCTTAGTAAAATCTGGCTACCTAAGAACCGGAGCAGTCACCAGACATTCTTTTAACTCTTCATAAGCACCCTGCTGCTCTGGGCCCCACTGCCATTTTTGATCCTTCTTCAGCAAGAGAAGTAGTGGTGAGGCAATGGTGGCATAGCCCGGTATATGCTTCCTAAGAAATCCTGTAGCCCCTGAGATAGCAAGAACTTTTCCTTTGTTAGGTGAAACACCTTCAGACGAGATCGTGAATCCCAGGAAGCTTATGGTTGTGGCAGCAAAAGTACACTTTTCCAAGTTCAATTTGAGTCCAGCTGCCTTTAGGTGGCTCAAACTTTCATCTAGGTCTGTAAGATGCTGTGCAAAGCTCTTGGTGTAAATTATATCATCCAAGTAGCAAAGCGTGCATTTTCCTAGAACTGCAACAAAGACCACATTGATGGTTCTTTGGAATCTGGTGGGGGCTGCTAAAAGGTCAAATGGCAGACAAACAGATGATACCCATCAAATAAGGCTGTCTTGGGTCTGTCCAAAGGATCTGCCTCAACAGCCCAATATGCTGCATAGGTGTCCATGGGTGCATAGGTGGTTCCATGAACATGTTCATGGAACCAAGCTGGTCCAGTAATTCTTCAATACGTGGCTGGGGATAATAGTCCCCTATGGTTACTGTGTTCAGGGCTCTGTAGTCTATGCAGAACCTGACACCCCAATCCTGTTTCTTGACTAAATCCACTGGGCTTGACCATGGACTGGTGAATGATTCAATGACCCCAGTGTTGAGCATTTTATCACACTACTCCCTGATCATTTCACAAGCAGAATGTGACAACCGCCCTAGTCGGGTACACAGACTTGGCATCCCCCGTATCTACTATATATATATTATAGAGCATATGGTACTCCTCTATAATTTGTAGCACTTTCCCCTTTTCTGCTTTCTCTAAATGTGCTAAAGTCAAGTGCCGACTGCGAGACAAGTGGTGACTGCCACTGAAGGTGGCAGCACGGATCCTGTCAAAATCTTCAAGGAACATTTCATAGTCATGAACTAATCCGATCCCGCAATCATCCCACAAAAACTCGCTACTGAATTCCTCTCTCTCTTTCACATTTAGACCAGCCCAAGGTTTTAGTCTGATGGGGTTCTGTTCACCCTCAGCAGCAACACTTTGGGCTTTTGCTTTGGCAATGGGCCTAACACTGATGGGGTGTCTATTCATCCTAGCAGCTGTGTCAAAGGAGTCTTGCTTCCTGTGATTAAACTTGCCATGGGTGGCATATCTGTCTGCCCAAGATCCTGGTCTGAGAGGGTTCTGGTTACCCTTGGCAGAAGCATGTGTGCATAATGCTGGTGGGGGTCTGCTCATCCAAGCAGTAATATATGAGCTTTATTTGGACTGATCTCCAAATAGACCTGGTCTGATGAGGGTTATATCCACCCCAGCAGCAGCCCCCTTCTCCTGCATACAATTTAACAATTTCTGCAACTGTGCCTAGTCTCTTTCCATGGTCTAAAATTATGGGACTGTTTGTGGAATTTACTGCCCATATACTACATCTACGGTCACTGGTGCTGGTAGCCTTGTGAGGGGTGGACATCTTTGATTAATGATTGGGTTACCAATACATCCCCATCTGTTGGACCAGCTCAGGCTATACAGGGCCTCTAAAAAGCACCCTGAGTGGGGAGGAGTCTCCATCTTCTGTAGAGATGCACTGCAACTGGTTTCTCTTAGGAAGACACAAAGCATGACATTCATCACGGACATGTACAGTGATGCGGCGCCAGTGTATACCATTGAGAGCGGCTGGCTTCCCAAAGTAAGTGTCCTATGGGGAGAATGTGCTTCAGCAGATATGTAAATCAATTCCTATCAGCATATTACCGGGAAAAGGCAGATCAGCAATGAAGGTGGCATGTTGAAGGGTTAGTTGGTCTCCCAGAGGGAAAGGGAGGTTAACCTCAGCTTGAGGATAAAGAGGGGAACCCATTACTCCCTGTATCAATTTGCTGCATTTATGGTAAGTTAAAGTTTTCTCTGGGTCCGCTCGCTGAAGAGAAGCCGACTTTATTAGTGTGGTCTCACTCCCATTATCAGTGAAACCCATGAGGATGGGGCCATTAATACTGAGTGCACAAGAGGCCGTCCTGGTTTCCCCTGTGCACTCACTGCCGATATCTGAGCTGGCGGGATTTGGGTGGTTCTGTTTGTGAATGACATCCCTAGGGGTTCTGATGCCAGAGGGGCTTGGGACTCTGCCGCCCTGGCCTGGAAGAAATGAACAACCTCCGGAAAGGTGGCCCTCCCGCCGACACACATAGCAAATCAACGGGCCGATTACTTTGTGCATTGCCTAGGGCTATGCACTGCCCAGTACTGTGCCCTAAGCTGCAGTGGTACTCACACCAGACCATCTCTGAGGTGTTTGTCGATTTTCGACAGCAATGACTGGGGTTATTCTATTGTGCCTCTGGTAGCCTTTGAGGATAATCTTCCTCTAAATTATTGGCCAGATGGTAGTTTGAAGTTGACCCCTCCATGTCGAATGCCATGCCGGTTACTCCAAAGCCTTTGTGCGGTCTCAGCCAATTGCATAACAGTACTGTTCTCTTTGAGTGCTAGAACGTCTCTCATCCAGAATGGAACACTAGACAAAAAGACTTCTTATCAACTCGGATGGTTGTCCCATAGCCTCTCGGTGGACACAGCACCTCTGGTACACCGAGCCTTCTATTTGGAGGAAATAGTCCATGGGCGCCTGACTCTCTGCCATTGTATGATCAGAGAGGACTTTAAAGAAGTCCAATCCTCAATATGGTCAAAGCATTCTGAGTTTATTGACTCGGCTCTACCTCTATAGCTAGCACGAGCAGACCAGATGTAAGAATTATTTGTTGAGGGCTTTACTATGTTTTCAATTGCCCTTATTGGGTGGTTCAAAGGCTGGTGCTTCCTCTTTCAAATGGGAAACTATTTCTCTGGTCATGGTATAGGGGATATTCTACTCCTGTATGACGGTCCGTGACGACCGAGTTACAGGGTCATCAATCCTTAGGAATCTCTGAGGTGGTTGATCTCTAGTCTGCAATATGGGTTCTAACAAACCCCCGGATAACCTTCCATCCAAGGGAATATGGTCATTTAACTGCAGCTCAGCTCACCAAGGCAGCTTCCTATTCCCCCTGCAGCATGCATCCTCAGATGCAGGAGAGTGGCCTGTAGGCCTCTCACTATTATTGGGAGGACCTTCTACCTCACTCTTGTTATGTGCATAACCCTCTTGGTCGGGGTTTAACTCGTGGTGTAGCACCCGCCAAGTTTACCTCCTGTTCCCTTGCAACCACTTGTGAAGCCGAGTTGTCTGGCCTGGTTGCATTCTCGTCTGAACTCACCGAGATCCTTTGCCCTGCCCCTGAAGTATAGCCCCTTTGCTTCTGCTCGACCTCAATTATCCTTTTAGTTAACTCCACGGCAGTCCTGTGAACGAACTTTTCAGCCTCTCTTTGTATTTGATCCATTCTTTGAGAGATAAGCCTGTCCACACGATCACACAACTCCATCACGGTAATCTCGGCCTCCATAACTCTTACAGCCTCAGTCACTTCCGGATTTGAGACCCCAACTACAATAGGCAGAGTCTAATGTGGAACTAGAGTGGGCTACAGGAGAGGTGGGCTGACTCACTGAACTGTTTTTTTTTTGCTTTTTAGCCTGTGTGCCCATCACCTTTTTTGACACT
>NC_061847.1:25661801-25669301 GCF_019202785.1 Penaeus chinensis | reverse complement strand
GATGACTTTGAGTTTCCTTGTTCGCTGGGATTCGTACAGAAATATATCAGTTTATTGTGCGAAAGTAACAGATGTGAAAGCAAGCTGTGTTTCGTTTTATTTTTTCTGTCAGTTATCATTATTATTGCTTTTGTTATCATTATTATTATTATTATAATTATCAGTATTATCATTATCACTGTTACTATTATCAGTATTATCATTATCACTGTTACTATTATCATTATTGTCATTTTCATTATGATCATTGATATTATCATAATTATTAATATTGCTGTTAACTACATTATTTTCATTATGTTTATTATCATTTTTATTATTATCATCTATATTATTATTATTATTATTACTATTATCATTATTATTATTATTATTATTATTATTAATATTATAATTATCGATATTATCATTATAATTATTTTTATTATTATTGTTATTGCCATTATAATTATCATTATTATTATTATCATCATATTTTTGTTATTACAGTAATTATTATTATTATCGATATCATTACTATTATTTTTATTACTAATACTATTATTATTGTTGTAGTTGTTCTTGTTGTTGTTGTTGATGTTGTTGTTGCTGTTGTTGTTGTGGTTGTTATTATTATTATCATTATCATTATCATTATTATTATTATTAGTAGTAGTAGTAGTAGTAGTATTATCATCCTCATTATTATTATTTTTATTATTATTATCATTATATTCATTTGTATTATTATTATCATTATCATCAAGTTAATATTATTATTTTTATTATTATTATTGCTATTACAGTTATTAATTTTACTATTGCCATTGTTATCATTATTATTGTTATCAATAATTTTATTATCATTATCATTTTTATCATTAATATTATTATTATTATCATTATCATTGCTACTATTGTTATAATATTAATTATTATTATAATTATTATCAATATAGTTATTATAATTATTATCATTATTATTACGGTTATCATTATTACTGTTATGATAATGATAATATTAAAGATACTAATAAAAATATAGTTATCATTATTATTATCATTATTATTTTTATCTTTAATATCATTATCATCGTTAATTATCTACATTAATAATTGTATCATTTTATGTATTATAATCTTTGATTTTACTTTTATTACTTTCACAGTCGTTAGGTATAGTAGTAGTAGTAGTAGTAATAGTAGTATAATCATTATTCATATTCATAAGAGGCAACGGGATATGAAATCATCTCAGTTTGCATTTCCTTCCCGAGGCCTCATTTAGGATGTTTTGATGAGACATTGATTGTTTTGTGTGTTTTTGCTGTTTTTTTTTGTTTTGTTTTTTTTTTTCATGTACTCTCTCTCCCCCTCTCTTCTTTTCTTTCATTTTTTTTTTCTCTTTCTCTCGTTCTCTCTCTTTGTTTTGTATCGTTTTATGTCTCTTTTTTTTTCTTTTCTTTTTTTCATTCTTCACATTATGCTTTTAGTTGTTTTTTTTTTTTTCTGCGTCGTTTTGATAAGGAAATATATTTCTCTCCTTTTGGTGTTGTGTTTTATTTTCTACTTTCTATTCTAATTTTCATTGTGGTACTTTTACAATTAAAAAAAAAAAAAAAAAAAAAAAAAAAAAAAATTCATTGCTATTTAGATTTGTTAGGTCATTCGCCATCATGAATAAAACAATATTTTTTAATTGCTGATCTAGTTAAATCTTGCATCCCATGGTGTATAGTGATTGGCTAAACGCGATGAAGTCATTTAGATCCGCCCCCTTTTCACTCTTCTCAATTTGTGATATATCGTAATACATGTTTCTTCAGTATATTTATTTCACAAAATAGTTCAGTAATGACAACGAAAAAAAAAAAAAAAAAAAAAAAAAAGGAGAGAGAGAGGGAGAGAGAGAGAGAGAGAGGGAGAGAGAGAGAGAGAGAGAGAGAGAGAGAGAGAGAGAGAGAGAGAGAGAGAGAGAGAGAGAGAGAGAGAGAGAATAAACAAACAAACACTTATCTAAATACACGCATATTAAATGAAGTGTTTGCTCTCAAGATGGATCGGAAGACATGCCGAAACATGTTTGATTTCTTGCTCTCCAAAAAAGGCAAGTTCTTTCGGGCGCCACGTGCTCTATCAGCTGATTAGTGTAAACAAGGCTTATCTCGATCAGCTGATTCATTGTAAATAAGGCTTATCTCACAGCCAGCCCTCTAATCTCCTGAAAGTTTTTTTGGGTGGGGGGGAGGGGGGGAGATAATTTTAGCTCTTTTAGATTAATATTTTCTAATCACTATAACGAGAAACGGGAATAAGCAAATACGTTGTAAAAGAAGGCGAAAAAAAACAAAACAAATAAAGGATAAACAAATCTTGAGGTACTTGATAGGTAGCAGCAATCTGTTTCGACCAAAATCCTAGTTGGCAACTGCTCAGATAAACCCCGCCCCTTTATCATAATTTGCAAATATTAAGAAGTTTCATTTGCTTTATCTCTCTCTTTCTCTTTCTCTTTCATTTTTTCTTTCTATTTCTCTCCCTCTCTCTCTCTCTCTCTCTCTCTCTCTCTCTCTCTCTCTCTCTCTCTCTCTCTCTCTCTCTTTCTCTTTCTTTGGATTTACCTCTGTCTTTTTTTTTTCTTTTTCAGTCATGCTTAACTATTTAGCTATTGAATAGTGATAATTCACTTTTATTAGTTTTCATCATCATAATTTCCTCTTTTTTTTTCCGTTCCTTGCATTTCCCTTTTCTTTAATAAGGATCTATTTCTTCTCTCATTTTTTTTTTTTTACCATTTGTCATCTCCTTATTTTGGATTACCGTTTTCATTCTTCTTCCTCTCTTTGTTTTTTGTTTTTTTACTTACTCTCTCGCTCTCGCTCTCGCTCTCTCTCTCTTTCTGTGTGTGTGTGTGTGTGTGTGTGTGTGTGTGTGTGTGTATCTTTTTTCTTCCAATATCTTCTTTTGTTTTTATATATCCATTTTGTTTATCATCATCATTATTATTTCAGTTTAGAAATCAATTTCCATGAGATGTTTTTGTCCTTTTTCTTCTATTACTTTCTGTCCTTACCTTTTTTTAAATTAATTAATTCTACATTCTTTATTTATATTTCTGCATAATCACTGTTTGCTTGTTTTTGTTTTTTCTATTGATATATTTTTCATTATTATCATCATAAATTCCCTTAGTATATAACAACCGCTCTTTTTCATTTCATTATTTATATTTTTTTAATGTTAGTTCCATTCTGTATTATCTATATTATAATCAATATCGGCATCATTATGTATAAGAAAAAGTAGTAATTGTTTGTAGTTGTTATAATAGTTGTAGTTGTAGCTATCGTACTCGTAGTTGTTGTTGTAATGGGTAGTAGCTGTAGTTACAGGAATAGCAGAAGTAGCCATAGTAGCAGCAGCTGTTGTTGTTGTTGTTGTTGTTGTTATAGTAGTAGTAGTAGTAGCGGAGGTGGTGCTGGTAATAGTAGTAGTAGTAGTAGTAGCAGTAGTTGTAACAGTACCTGTGGTATCATGATTATCATCGGTATCACTATCATTACTTTTTTCTATCATTATCATCGACCTTTTGTATCATTATTTTTTGTCATTATAGTTATATAAGAAGAAGAAGATGATGAAGAAATAAAAATAAATAGGAGTAGAAGAAATAAAGAAGAAGAAGAAGAAAGAAATAATAATAGCAATAATAATAATAACAATAAGATGATGATGATGATGATGATGATGATGATGATGATGATGATGATGATGATGATGATGATGATGATGATGATGATGATGATGATGATGATGATGATAATGATGATGATGATGAAGAAAACGATGATGAAGAAGAAAAAAAGAAGAAAAAAGAAGAAGAGGGGAAAGTAGACAAAGAAAAAGAAAAACAAGAATCAGAAAGGAAGAATAAAAGGAAAAAAAAGGGAAGGAGATTAGCTAATACAGAACAAGTTGTGAATAAAAATCAAAACGAAGAAGAAAAATATAAGTTATGATAAAACGAAAAACGAAGCATCCGAAAATAAAGAAAAAGAGGTTTAATAGAAAAATAAATAAATAGATAAAAGCATCAAGGAAATTAAACAATACAAAAAGAAGGATAAACAAATAGATAGATAAATCAATATGTCAATACGAAAAGGGAATAAAAAATAATGGATGTATGAGTGAGTAAATAAACAGGGGAGTGAAATACATTACGAAAAAAATAAACAAAGCAATGATGGAGAGAAATGAAGGAAAGGAAAAAAAATCAACAACGAAATGAGACGAAAAAATGGAAAATAAAATATAGATGAATGCTGCAAGGAGTTAAACAATAAAATAATACAAAAAAAAAAAAAAAAAAAAAAAAAAATGGGGAAGGAACCCAGTCATTAATTAGGAACAAATGACTAGATTTATATACATAGGTATATAATAAATCATGAAATTAAAGAAAAGAACGATCAAATGGTTAAATAAATACTACAGGGGAAGAAATAGAGAAAATTAATAAATGGCAGAAAGAAGTAAATAAATTAATACATTCAGGATGGAAGTAAATACATTAATAAGGAAGAAAAAACATAAAATAATAAATATAATAGATAAATAGATGAATAAATACAGGAAGAAAGCAAATAAATCAATAAATATAAGAGGATAGTAAATAAATTAATGAAAATAGGGAGAAAGTTAATGACTAAATACATACTAAAACGAAATAAGTAAATTACTAAGTACTGGAAGCAAATGATTTATAGGAAAGATCAATACAAAATTACTAGATATGATAATGGATACAGGAAAGGTGCAAAATAAATAATGATACTAAAAAAAGATAAAAGAAAATATAAATAAATAAAACAAAAATATTGATAAACAAAGGAAGGACCCAAGTAAAGGGGAGAAAAGTAAAAAAAAAAAAAAAAAAAAAAAAAAAAAAAAAAAAAAAAAAAAAAAAAAAAAAAAAGAGAGAAAACGAATTGAAAAGAAACGGGGAAGTGACGGGGAAAAAAAAAAAAAAAAGAATTAAGGAAGGAAAGGCTGAAAGAAAAACGAGAACCATAAAGTGGTTTCCTCAATAACGAACAAAATCTGGCCTTCAAGACGACTCCCTCGGGACATCTTGCCTCATAAACTCACTCTTCTAACTTCATTTTTGCTCCCGCTTCACCTACGCACGCTTGGACCCTGTCCTCTCTTTCTCCCCTTCGCTCTCCTTCTTCTTCTCCTCTCTTATTTTGCTCCTCCTCTGATTTATTCCTTTCTGTTTTATCTGTTTTTATTATATGACTGGTTTTTCGTTATTTTTTTTTTTTTTTTTTTTTTTTTTAACCTTTCTTTCTTGGTTCGAACTTCTCATCTCACTCTCTCTTTTCACTTTCCTTTCTCTTTTTTTATCATGTTTTATTTATTCTACGTGTTCTTTGGGTTTATTTCATCAACTCCTTCTCCTCCTTGTTTTTTTTTTTTTTTTCATTTCTATCACTTTGCCTTTCAGAGTCTTCATTTCCCATTTTCATTTTTCTTTCTCTCCTCTTCCTTTTGTCACCTATTCTCTTTCTCTGCTCACCCCCCCCCCCCCCCCGCCCGGAAATATATATCCCTTATGTTACGTAAAGTGTCATCCATCCCTCTCCTTTTCTCCTCCTCTCTCCTCATTTTTTTTTCTCTTTCTTTCCCTCTCCCTTATTTCTACTCTCTTTTTATCTTACTACTTCTCTCCCTCTTATCCTTGCGTCACCTTCCATCTTCTCTATCTCTCTTACCTTTCTCTTTCACCTTCTCTCTCTCTCACGCTATTTTTTTTCTCTCTCTCTCTCTCTCGATCCACTTATTCTTGCTCCCTTTGTCTTCTCGTTCTTTTCGCTTTCCTGGTTCTTTCGTCCCCCTTATCTCCTCTTTTGCTTCAACTCCTCAATTTCCCCCCTCTCTCTCTCTCTCTTGCCTTATCACCTTTTCGTCTCTTTCATTTTATGATTTTCCGTTTTTCCCATCTTCTTCCTTCTCCTGATTGTGTCTTTTTCCTTTGAGTTTGTTATTATTCTTTTCCTCTTTTCTCAATTCTCTCGTTCGTCATAGCTAATTTTCCTACTGGTTTTCCCTTTCTCTTTCTTCCTTTTCATCTCCTCATTCCTTTTCGTTCCCTTTCCTATTCCTAATTTCACGCCGTTCATCTCAATCCACGTTTTAAAATTCCTCTAATTTTACATCTTTTCTTCTAAATCCCTTATACGTTCCTCTTTTCCTTGTCTTTCCTTGTTCTCTCTTCACACTCTTTCTCCCTTCCAATTTCCCTTTCCCTCTTTCTTCTTCAACCAGTTTCTCCTTCCATAATCAGAAAATAATAAAAAATGATGATGGTGATGATGATGGGGATGATGATGATGATGATGATAATGATAGCAACAATGATACTGATAAAGCTAATGACGACGATGATGATGATGATAATGATAATGATGATGATGATGATGATAATAATAATGATGATGATAAAAATGCCAATGATGATGATGATGACGATGACGATGATCATGAAAAAAATAGTAATGATAGTAATAATAATAATGATAATGATGTTAGTGCTAATTGTGATAATCCAAATGATAATAATGATAAAGAACATTCACGTTATTTTCAAACTGCGAACTTTTCTCACAATTTTATATTTCGTAATACGTGTGTTGAGGCGTTATCATTTAGTCTTATCCTTTATTCCTTACCTGCTATGTCTCTGTTGTCGTCTCCTTATCTTCTGTTATTGCTATTTTTCTTGTCTTCAATTCTTCAGATTTGTACATCCTTGCATCTTTCGTTCATTTACTTTTAATTACTTTTTCTTCTTCTCATGAGCATCTTTTCTGTGCAATTTAGTTTCCTTTTTATTTCATTTTCATTTCTTAATTTTCAGATTTCGTATTCTTTTGCTCTTATTGTTGGTTTGTTGTTTATATTTCTTATCATTATCACTATTGTTACCTTATCTATACATTTATTTCGTATTGCTTTTACTGTCATTACCTTATTTTTAATTAATTCATTTATTATGTATAAAAATCATTTACGCTTACGTCTACACATTTCATGTGCATATTATCTGAACAGTAATATCATTCTAATGCAAAATTATAAACCACTTGATAATGACTAATGGTAGTACTAATAAATAAGGAAATAGTAGGGAATAAAAACAGAAATAATGATAATAACCCCCCTCCGCCTCAATGAGAAATGGTAATAATGACAATAATAACCAGCAGAGCAAGTGAGCATGATAATGATAATGATATTAATGATAAGGGTTTTGACGATGTTTATGACTGACATTAATTATGAACATTATAAGAATTATAGTTGTATTCATATCTACAACTATAATAACAATGACAATCTTCGTCATCATAATAGTGATAATGATAAAGATGACTATAATGCTAATGATAAAGATTATGATAAAAATAATGATGACATTAATAACAATAAAATAAATAACAACAATGCAAATAAAAG
>NC_061847.1:25649301-25651801 GCF_019202785.1 Penaeus chinensis | reverse complement strand
TAATTTGTGTGTGTGTGTGGGTGTGGGTGTGGGTGTGGGTGTGGGTGTGGGTGTGTGTGTGTATGTGTGTGTGTGTGTGTGTGTGTGTGTGTGTGAGTGTGAGTGACAGAGAGAGACTGTTTTATGTACATCGTGTTACTTAGTATAGATACATTCATTATACATTCATAAATACATATATGTATTTATATATGCATACATACATACATACATACATACATATATATATATATATATATATATATATATATATATATATACATATATATATATATATATACATATATATATATATATATATATATCAAATATGTTACATATATACATATATATTAAATATGTTATATATATATATATATATATATATATATATATATATATATATATATATCACTTGGGAGGCCCCGAACTGTGCAAAAGATCCCTTCTTCAAATGAGGCTTCAAATCGTTTCATTGAGTTAGCTATCTGCCTCGACACTTTTTTGGGGTCTGCTTCTTGCGAAACATCTGGCCGGAAGTATAAGTTACTCCCTTCTATATTTAATTTCATAAGATACAGTGATACTTATCTGTTTATGAATTAATTTATTCTCTATTTCTATGTCTATCTATCTGTCTATCTATCACACACACATATGAGTGTTTATAGCTATCTGCATGTATTTAGTTGCATCTATCTATTTTCTAATTATACCTATTTACTTACCTATCTGTCTAAATGTATCTACCCATTTATCTATCTATCTAAGTTCATTTATCTACCCCCCTTTCTGTCTGTCTGTATCTCTCTCTCTCTCTCTCTCTCTCTCTCTCTCTCTCTCTCTCTCTCTCTCTCTCTCTCTTCCTCGTGTACGTGTCTGTACCCATGTGCCAATATAAATCCGTGTGCATATAACACTTCTAAAAAGCTGAAGAAAATTGCCAAATTAGGACACTGTCGACGAATGATTTGTTTTCGACAATCAGCTCCGGCTAATGGGACGGAGACTTAAGAGCTTGAACGCAAAACACTGTTACAGCTGTCAAGGGGCAAGGAAGGAAATAAAAAATAAAAAATAAAATAGAATGAAATAAAAATGAATCATTTCCTGGACCGGTAATGAACCAGCTGCACGTGTTAAGCTGACATAGACGGTAATGAAATTCTCATTAGCATAAATTCTAAATATGACAGCGTTTTTTTTTTTTTTTTTTTTTTTTTTTTTTTGTCAAGAGGTAGAAATAGAAGAGCAAAAATACGAGGTGAAATCCGATCTTTTAACACTAACCGTACTCAGGAAGTTTTGACAGTTATAATAGCCAGGAAGAGTTGTATTAAATTATTTTCGAGGACCCGTGTCCTTATTAAAGAAAAAAAATCTGTGTACGAAGTAAATTTCATTTTCTCTCTTTCTCTCTCTCTCTCTCTCTCTCTCCCTCTTTCTCTCTCTCTCTCTCTCTTTCTCTCTCTCTCTCTCTCTCTCTCTCTCTCTCTCTCTCTCTCTCTCTCTCTCTATCTATCTATCTATCTATTTACTCGTCTATCCATCTACTATTTTTGCTTATCTGTCTCTCAGTTTATCAATCTGCTATTCATTATCTACTATCTATCTGCTGTTAGCTTTCTACTATCTATCTGTCGGTCTATTTCCCTAACTACTTTTTTTATACGACTTTTCGAAATCAAGCTCCTGTTTTGGATATCAAGGGGATTATGTCCCAGAACAGTTCACTAGATATGCAAATAAACCTTACGAATGAGTGTATCCACATTAAGATTGATTGAACAAAGAAACCATACTCCTATATCAGTACGGATGGGTTGTACACATACAGAAGCACACAAACACGCACACACACACACACACACAGATATACACACGTGCGCGCTCTCATGTATACACCAGATAGATAGATAGATAAATAGATAGACAGATAGATAGATGTGGATATATCACCTAACCGCGTGCACTCCCCTTTCACACCCAACCACCCGCCGGACTTACTCTGGCGCCTCGAACGGGTAGTGGCGCGGGTCGTCCTCGTGCAGGCCGTAGCTGTGGTCGAGGGCGAGCTTGGCCTTGTCCAAGATGGAGAGGACGCGGCGCTTGGCAGGGGGCGGCGGCACGGGAGGGGGCAGGGAGGCAGGCAGCTTCCTCACCAGCGGGGGCAGAGCACGGGCGGGATGGGCGGGCATGAGGCGTGGGTGGGGCGGCGCACGCCCACGGAGCCCTGGAGGGAGAGGAGGGCCTGGGGGGGCGGGTCCGACTACAGCGCCCCTGCACTCGGGTCCGTCGGGCGACATCAGCTCTGTGGACAGCAGGGGAGACAGGGTCAGTGTCCGAAGACGGGGCCGTGACCAGGAAACCCTATGCAGGGGGGCCAGGGCAGAAGAACCTGAAAAAGGGAGCCTGAAAAAAGGGGACATATCTTGAGGGCCGTCCTCCAAAAAGCCACTCGAAGCTCCCGAAGCAAGAGATGCTGTTATCTAGCCTGGCTTCCGAAATAATAATCTTCAAA
>NC_061847.1:25621801-25639301 GCF_019202785.1 Penaeus chinensis | reverse complement strand
TCTCCACGTGGAGGTCCTCCGTCAGGTGCACATACTTGGGGTCGCCCGAGGCACGCAGCTCCTCCTCCTGCGGGAGAGAGAGGGGGAGGGGGGTTAAGTGGGCGTCGCGAGGGGGGTCTGATGAGGGAAATGAGACAAATGGAGAGGGGTTCTGTAGGGTCTGTGAGGGGAATGGACGAAGGGAAGGAGGCACGGGAGAGGGGAATAATGGGAGCAAGAAGAGAGAGAGAGAGAGAGAGAGAGAGAGAGAGAGAGAGAGAGAGAGAGAGAGAGAGAGAGAGAGAGAGAGAGAGAGAGAGAGAGATGTATGAGAGTGCAAAGAAACAGAGCTAATGAGATAAAGGAAGAAAGAAAGAAGGGTGAGAGGGGAGATTAAAATAATAAAAAGGATGTCTCAAGGCGAGCAAGCCCCAACCCCTGAGGAGAGAGAGAAGAAAGACTAAATAGACGGAATGAAGAAAGAGACGAAAAGAAAGTGGAAAATGGGGATACAGAAAGAGAAAGAGAATTCCCCCCAATAAAGAGACAGAATAAAGGTAAAATAGACAGACAGTGAAAGCGAGAAAGAACGATAAAAAGGTGAAGGAAATGGGGAAGACACAAACATATACTGTACAGTATACGGAGAAACAGAAGAGAAAGATATATGAACGAGAATTCCAGGGAGAGGAAGGGAGGCAGAGAGATCGCCAGGCAGAAGAGAAGACAAAGGGGCAAGTTCGTACAGCAAATATTTGCAAAGGATTTTAGCTCAGGCTGTCCACACTCGGGGATACGTGTATATCCCAAGTGTATTTATACAGCTTCGACTTGTATTAAAAGACTCTAACTCCGTGTTTTGACAGCAGCAAAATCTCTCTCCTTCCCCCACCCCCTTTTCCTTCCTGGCCAAAAGCAATCATGGACTCCCGGGCGCTTGAAAACCATTTCCTTACCCTCTGCCACCCGCTCGAGTGTCTTGCTCCCGTGCCAACATTATCTTAATATGATTTCCTCTTCCATTTTCATCCTAATCCTGTTCCTGCTGCTCTCCCTCTTCGATCCCCTTCATCCCCCTCTTTCTCTGTTTCTTATTCTTGTTGTTTTCTTTTTTTTCTTCTTTTCTTCGTTTCTTCTTATTCTTTTTTTTTCTTTTAATCCTCCTCCTCCTTCTTATTCTTTTTCCTACTCCTCTTTCTCTACCCTTTCTTCTTATTTTAATTCTTATTCTTATTCATCCTCCTTCTTCTTATACCACTTCTGCTTCTCCTCCTCTTCCATCTTCCCAGAATCTTTTACGTTTTCTTCTATTTAATGATCTTCTTTCACCTTCCTTCTTTTATTTCTACCTCCTTATTCATCTGTTTTTCTTCCACCTCCAACTCCCCTCATCAATCACCTCTTTCTCTCTATATCCTCCTCCACCTCTTCTTCTGCATGCTATTCCTCCTCCTCCTTGTCCTTTTCCACTTCTCCTCCTCCTCCTTTTCCTCTTCCTTTTTTTCTTTATCTTCCTCTTCCTCCTCCTTCTACTCTTCCTCTTCTTCCTTCTCTTGCTCCTCCTCTTTTTCCTCCTCTTCCTCCTCCTCTTCCTCCTCTTCTTCTTCCTCCTCCTCCTCCTCCTCCTCCTCCTCCTCCTCCTCCTCCTCCTCCTCCTCCTCCTCCTCCTCCTCCTCCTCCTCCTCTTCCTCCTCCTCCTCCTCCTCTTCCTCCTCCTCCTCCTCCTCCTCCTCCTCCTCCTCCTCTCCATTCCATCGTCTCTATAGCAACATCCGGCTCGTTTTCTACATCCTGTTCCTCCTCCTCTTTCTCTCTTCCCCCTTCAAATCCTCCTCGTCCTCCTCCTCCTCTTCATCATCATCTTCCACCTCCTTTCGGATACTCCTGCCTTCTACATCCTGTTCCTTCTCTTCCTTCCTTTCCTCATTTCTCCCCTCTCCCTCTTTCCTCTCTTGTTCCTCCTCATCGCCCTTCTCTTCCAACCCCGTTTTCCTCCTCCTCTCCTTCCTACTCCAGTTCCTCCTTTCCCCTTCTCCTTCTCCTCCTCGTCCTTCCCCTCCCCCTCCCCCCTCCTCCTCCTCCTCCTCCTCCTCCTCCTCCTCCTCCTCCTCCTCCTCCTCATCCTCTTCCTCATCCTTCTCCTTCTCTTTCTCCTTCTCTCTTCTCCTCCTCCTCCTCCTCCTCCTCCTCCTACTCCTCCTCCTCCTTCTCCTCCTCCTCCTCCTACTCCTCCTCCTCCTCCTCCTCCTCTTCCTCTATTCTACTCCTCCTCCTTCTTCTCTCTTCTACTCCTCCTCCACCACCACCACCTCCTCCTCCCTCGCCTCCTCCTCTATTCTACTCCTCCTCCTCTTTCTCTCTTCTACTCCTCCTCCTCCTCCTCCTCCTCCTCTATTCTACTCCTCCTCCATCTTCTCTCTTCTACTCCTCCTCCTTCTCCTCCTCCTCCTCCTCCTTCGCCGCCGCCGCCGCCGCCACCTCCCCCTCCTCCTCCTCCCCTTCTCCTCTCACCTACTCCTCCTCCACCACCACCACCTCCTCCTCCCTCGCCTCCTCCTCCAGCTCCTCCTCACCCTCTGAATTCCCTTCCCGCTAACGGTTCAAGTCCCAGCAATTCTGACTTTAAAGTGTCTTGTACAATTTAGCTTGAGTTACCTCAAGTGCCACTCAGGCCTTTTTACGTTTTTTCTTGGTCTTTCCCTGTCTGTTTGCCTTTGTCTCTCTGTCTGTTTGTCTTTGTCTCTCTGTCTGTTTGCTTAACATTCTCACGATTTCTGTCTGACTGTTTGTCTGTTCTTCTTCCTCTTCGTCTCTCTCTCTCTCTCTCTCTCTCTCTCTCTCTCTCTCTCTCTCTCTCTCTCTCTCTCTCTCTCTCTCTCTCTCTCTCTCTCTCTCTCTCTTCCTGTGTGTGTGTGTGTGTGTATCTCTCTCTCTCTGAAATCTGTCTATCTATCTATCTATCTGTTTGTTTATCTATCTGACTATTATATCTATCTATCTATCTTTCTATTTATAACTATATATCTTCTATCTCTATCTATCTATTTATTCATACCTGTCTGTATGTCTCTGTTTATTTGTCTGGGTTTATTTCTCTCTCCCCCCCACCCTTTTTTTTTATCTCTTTCTCCGCCGCCCTCTCTCTCTCTCTCTCTCTCTCTCTCTCTCTCTCTCTCTCTCTCTCTCTCTCTCTCTCTCTCTCTCTCTCTCTCTCTCTCTCTCTCTCTCTACCACATACTTAAGTTTTCTATTCTCTTATATACCTCCTTCTTTACCCCCCCAACCCCCCCCGCCGAACCCATTTCCACCGTAAAACAAGAAAAGAAGAGGAAAGGAAAAAAAAATATCCTTTCCCTTCCTCGAAGTTTTCGCTTAACTTTGTCCCCCCCCCCCCCTCTTCCTCTCCCCCTTCTCTCCGCTGCCCACTCTCTCTCTCTAAGATGTCAGAGGGCCAATTCACATTTTCTTTTCCTTCATTTCTCCATTTTCTCTATCCGTTTTATCACGTTATTTATCCTCCCTCTACTGCTAGTCTACTCTCTTTTTTCTCTATTATGCTTTCTTCTTCATTCTGTTTTCTTTCTCCCCTTCTTTTCTTCACCCTCTCTTTCGCCTCTTTCTCCGCTCATATTCTTAAATCTATTCTATTTTTTCTCTCTCTCTTTTTCTTTTCCCATTCAGCTTTCTCATTCATTTATTCCCTTCCCCTCTTTCTTCTTCTTTCTTACTCCGTATCCACCATTTCTTCCTCTCTCATCCTCCTCTTCCTTCCTTCCTTTCATCCTCTTCTGTCTCCTTCCTCCTCTATCATATCCTTTCGTGGTTAGTAGTGGTATATCTTTTCCTCTTTCCTTCTCTCTCCACGTCCTCCTCCTATCCTCGTGTCTCTTTCTTTCTTCTACCCCTCTTTTCTCCCTACCCCTTTCCCCTCTTCTTCCCTCTCCCCTATCCTTTCCTATCTTTTACTCCTCTTTCTTTCCCTACATCCTTCCTACCTCCCTGCTCTCACCTCTTCTACCCTTCTCCCTTTTCCAATCTTTTCTTCTCCTCTTCCTACTCCCTTACCCTTTATTTTCTTCTACTCTTGTTTCTCTTCCTGCCTCCTTCTCCCTTTTCTTATTCTTCTTCTGCCCCTCTTTTTCTTCCTATCCCGCTGCCCTCTCCTTTCTTATACCCCCCCCCCTCCTGCTTCCCTCATAACTACCCCTCTTTCTCCTGACTCTCCCCTCTTCTCCTTTCTTTTTCCTTTCATTTTCTTCTTCCATTTTCTACTTTTTTTATGCGTCTTCTTCTTCCTTTGTCTAATTTTTCACCCTCTCTCTTTCCTGTTTTTTCCTCCTTCTCTTCCATCCTTCGTCCTTCGTCATTTCCTCTTCTTATCCTTTCCTTTCTCTCTTACATACTCTTTCTTTTCCCTTTCATCATCATCTTTAATTCTTTTCATCCTCCATCATTCTCATTTCTCCGTATTCCCTTTTCGGCTGATATTATTTATCTCTTGATTTATTTCGTTTTCTTGCTCTTCTCTATGCATCCTCTTTTCCAATCCCCCCTTTATCATCTTCTCCTTTAATTCTCTCATCCTCTTCACTTCTTTCAAGTCATCTATACAGCCTCTCCCTTTTCCTCTTCATTTTGTTATTTTTTTTTTCTTCCTCCTCCTCCTCTTCCTTCTATTCCTACTACTCTCCCTCTTGTTTCTTCTCTTTCTCTTTTCTCCTTTTCCTTTTTTTTTTCGTCCTCCTCTTCCCCTTCTTTTTCTTCTTCTTCTTCTTCCTTTTCTTCTTTTCCTTCTTTTTCTTCTTCTTCTTTTCTTCTTCTTCTTCTTCTTCTTCTTCTTCTTCTTCTTCTTCTTCTTCTTCTTCTTCTTCTTCTTCTTCTTCTTCTTCTTCTTCTTCTTCTTCATCATCATCTTCTTCTTCTTCTCCTTTTTCTTTTTCTTCTTCTTCTTCTGCTTCTTCCTCTTACTCACACTATTAAAATTATTCCTTTTACCCCTTCTCCTTATTCTCCATCTATTACTATTCCCTTCCCCTTCTTGTTCTCTCGTCTCCCTCTTCCCATCCCCCATTTCCCATTTTCTCTTCTCCATCCTCCATTTTCCCTTTCGCTTCCTTCCTTCTTCACCTCCTTCCAGTTCCCTTTCCTCCTTCCTTCTCCCTCCTCCATTTCCCCTTTCCTCCTTCCTTCTCCTCCGCCATTCCCCTTTCCATCCTTCCTTCTACCTCCTCCATTCCCTTTCCTCCTCCTTGCCTTCTCCCTCCTCCAGTTCCACCTTTCCTCCTTCCTTCTCTCCTCCTACCATTTCCGCCTTTCTCCATTCCTTCTCCTCCTCCATTTCCCCTTTCCTCCTGCTTCTCCTCCTCCATTTCCACCCTTTCCTTCTTCCTTCTCCCTCCTTCCTTTCCCTCTTCCTCCTTCCTGCTCTCCTCCATTGCCCATGTCCTCATTCTTCTCCTCCTCCAGTTCCCCGTTCCTCTTCCTTCTCCTCCGCCTTTCCCTCTTCCTCTTCCTTCTCCCTCCTATCATTTCCCCTCTCCTCCTTCCTTCTCCCATCCTCCATTTCCATTTCCTCCTTCTCTTCTCCCTCCTCCATTCCCCCTTTCCTTCTTCCTTCTCACCTCCTCCATTTCGCCCGTTTCCTCCTTCTTCTTCTCCTACATTTCCCCTTTCCTCCTTCCTTCTTTCTCCACTCCTCCATTTCCCCTTTCCTCTTTCTTCCTTCTCCATCCTCCATTTCCCCTTTCTATTCTCTTCCTTCTCCCTCCGCCTTTTCCCCTTTCCTCTTCCATCTCCCTCCTCATTTCCCCTTCTCCTCCTTCCTTCTCCCTCCTCCATTTCCCCTTTCCTCCTTCCTTCTCCCTCCTCCATTTCCCCTTTCCTCCTTCCTTCTCCCTCCTCCATTTCCCCTTTCCTCCTTCCTTCTCCCTCCTCCATTTCCCCTTTCCTCCTTCCTTCTCCTCCTCCATTTCCCCCTTTCCTTCTTCCTTCTCCCTCCTCCATTTCCCCTTTCCTCCTTCCTTCTCCTCCTCCATTTCCCCTTTCCTCCTTCCTTCTCCCTCCTCCATTTCCCCTTTCCTCCTTCCTTCTCCCTCCTCCATTTCCCCTTTCCTCCTTCCTTCTCCCTCCTCCATTTCCCCTTTCCTCTTTCCTTCTCCCTCCTCCATTTCCCCTTTCCTCCTTCCTTCTCCCTCCTCCATTTCCCCTTTCCTCCTTCCTTCTCCCTCCTCCATTTCCCCTTTCCTCTTTCCTTCTCCCTCCTCCATTTCCCCTTTCCTCCTTCCTTCTCCCTCCTCCATTTCCCCTTTCCTCCTTCCTTCTCCCTCCTCCATTTCCCCTTTCCTCTTTCCTTCTCCCTCCTCCATTTCCCCTCTCCTCCTTCCTTCTCCCTCCTCCATTTCCCCTTTCCTCCTTCCTTCTCCCTCCTCCTCCCATTCGCCTCATTATTTTAGAGGAAATTCACCTTCTTCATCTCCTAAGACGTGCTTTCTCCTTGTCTGGGAATTAAAGCTGTAAGAATGATTCTGTTTTCCTTTTTTCCTTTCTCTCTCTTTCTCTCTTTCTTCTCCTCTTCGCAACCTGCTTTTTTTTTAAATCTTTCTTTGTTATCTTTTTCGAGTATCCGGTGTTTTTTTGTTTTGTTTTGTTTTCCTCATTTTTTTCGTGTTTATTTTTGGATTATTTTATTTCTCTCTCTCTTTCTCTCTCTTTTCCGTCTTTCTTACTCTTCTCTCATTTTTTCCTTAACAATCTGTTTTTAGCCTATCCTTCTCCACATTTATCAAGTTCTTTCAAGTCTTTCTTCGCTATTTGTCTTCTTCTTTCCCCCTTCTCGCTTTCTTTGTTTTTTTCCTCCTCCTCTTCTCCCACTTTTGGCGGTTATCTTTGGTTTATGATATTTCTTTCTCTTTTATTATTATTATCTATCTCACTTTTTCACTTTCCTATTTTTTCGTAAATATCCTTGTTACCTTCCCCTTTCGCTGTTCCTGGTCGTTTATTCTGTATTATTTTTTCTCTTCTCTTCTTTTTGTGTGTTTTTTTTATAGTATCTTTTCTCTTTTCTCCCTCTTCCCTATTCTATTATCGTTCGTTTTCTTTATATTTCGTGTAAATTATCGTTAAACCTTCTTTCCTTCCCTCTTATGCCTTTGTTATCTTCTTCTCTATGTTTTCTTTTTCTCTATCTCTCTCTAATTTCTTTTCTTACCGTCTCCTTTCCAATTTTCATTTACATTTCATTCTCTATGTTTACGCTGCTTCCTTTACTCCTTTACCCTTGTCATTGCCTCCCTTTCCATTATGTATTTTTCCTTGTTATCTTCTATCTTACACCTTCTTTATCACCTCATCTGTTCACTGTTATCACATTTTTTGTTTCTTCGCAGATCTAATCTCATTAAATATCTCTTTTCTTGTTTATTTATTCCTACTGCTTCCCTTTCATTCACGAACTTCTCACTTCATTTATTTCACTCTTTTTTTTTCTCTCTCTTTCAATTCTTTTTGAATTCTTCCTTTTCTTCCTTCCTGCGTCTTTCCATTTCCATATTCATCTAAATCGTCCTGTTTACTTTTTATTTATTTGTATATTCCTTATCTATTTCTTATTTTTATGTATCTTTATTCATATATTTTATCTATTTAATTATCTCTTATCTATCTACCTACTGCAATAAATCAAATACTAATCGATTTAAAATCTCCTTTTGCACACGTAATTAATTCGACTGCTTATCACCCAGTCATTCATCACACCTTTAATTCATTCTATTCACACGCTGATTATGGGAATTCACATTTTAATAATCCCTGACCAGTCAAGATACCCACTTACCACTAATTGAATGAATTATTACATTCATCTATCAGTGTAATTCCACGTATAATCTATACATTGGATTTTTCATGTGGTTGATATAGGCATATGGAAAAAGTTATATACGTCTGACTAATCATTTATAAAATGTGGAAATTTGCACAGTTCTCATTCTTTTTATGTTATGTACGTGTACTATTTTGTTGGTTTATCTATCAGTCAATCAACCAATCAACCTATCTGTCTATCCATCCACCTATCTATCTATCTATCTATCTATCTATCTATCTATCTATCTATCTATCTATCTATATATATATCTATATATCTATCTATCTGTATAGTATATATGTATATATACACCTGTTTCTCTATTTACCCCCCTGTGTATCTATCTATCTATCTATCTATCTACCTGTCTGTCTGTCTTTCGTCTATATATCTATTGATCTATACCCTATCTTCCTATACCTGTTAATCTATCTATCTCTGTCTGTCTATCTTCAACTGTATATATGTATGTCTCGATTTATCCTAACTAGGCCATACCATTGCTTGGTTGCATTCAATTTACTCAAAAAAAAGGAGTAATAAATAAAACATTTAAAGCAAATAAGCTATATGAAGGTACATCACTTTGCAATTCAGTGGCTGCCATGCATTGAACATAAATACGAGAGCACATAATTCAATTTCCTCGAAATGTTAACTTATATTCTAATGATTTATTGAACAGAAAGATAAAGTGAATATACAGTATTTATATGCTGCTTGTGTAATTTAGTAATCTGCTGTAGATTTGTTGTGTTGAAATAATCATCTGCTGCTCTTTAGATCAATACTCATATTCAAATGATTTGGGGAGAATGATGTGTAAATCATTCTTTCTCTTTCTCTCTTTCTCTCTGTCTATATATCTATCTGTCTATCTATCTATCTATCTGTCTATCTATTTCTCTATCTATCTATCTATCTGTCTATCTATCTATCTATCTATCTATCTATCTATCTTTTTCTCTATCTATCTATCTATCTATCTGTCTGTCTATCTATATCTCTATCTCCCTCTCCTTCCTCTATTTGTTAATCTATCTATCAGCCTGTCTGTTTGTCTATCTATCAATCTATCTAACTATCTATCTATCTATCTATCTATCTATCTATCTATCTCCCTTTCCTTCCTCTATTTGTTCATCTATCTATCAGGCTGTCTGTTTGTCTATCTATCTATCTATCTATCTATCTATCTATCTACCTGCCTTCCTGTCTATCTAGTTATCTGTGTGTCTGTTCATCAATCAGACTATCTAGCAGTCTGTTTATCTATCTATCTATTTAAATATCGTTCTGTTTCACTCTCTCTTCATTTCCCGCTTTATTCCTTCTTTCTCCCTTTCCCGCTATCTATTTTCCTTCGGTTTTTCATGTCTCTTTTATTCTCTCTTTCTTCATTACCCTATTTTTCTCTTTCCAGCCAAGCCTTTTTTTTATTATCTCATCCCTTATATTCCACCGTTTATTCTCTTCCCTTCACTCTCTTCTCCAGTTCAACCCTTTTATTATTTCCCTTCTCTAATTCTTTGATTTATCCTCCCTCTCTCCTCCCTCTTTATCCCTTTCTCCCTCACTCTCTCTTCTTCCCTCCTAATTCTCGTTTCCATTTGTGTTCTCTCATTCTCCTCATTTTTTAAATTCCTTTTCTAATTATCTGCTTATTCCTATGCCCTTTCTCCCATTCTTTCTTTATTTTTCCCATTCTTCCCCATCCTTTCAAACCCCATTCCCCCATTCTTTCCCGTCTCCCATCTCCCCTTTTATTATTTCTCTCTCTTATTCTTTCCCTTACTCTCTCCCTCCCTTTCCCTTCCTCTTATGCCCACTTATCAGTCATCATTATTTTTCTGTGTTACTTTTCGCCCTTCCTTTTTTTTTTTCTCTATTTACACTTTCGCTTCGCCTTATCCCTTCTTATAATTCCTTCGTCCCCCCATTCTATCCTTAATTCTCTCCCCATCTTCCTCTTTCTCTCCTTCCTCTCCCACTCTTTCTTCGACTTATCCATTCCTTTTTTTTCTTCTCCTTTTTAGATCTATCTCTCCCAATTCGTCCCCCCCCCCTTTTTTTTTCCTTCCCCCTTTTTTCTTTCTTCTTTCTTTTTCTTTCTTTTTTTACCTTCTGTTTGTCCCTCATGGAACCGCGTCCAAGAACCGCCATCTTAGTCATGGTTTCTTCTTGAAGACGTTTCATGGAGTTACCCTTCGGACCGAGGAGCTTGCCCACGAAGTTGAACTGCGGGAGAAAAGAAGAGGACGGTTTGTTAGAAGGAGGAGAAGTAGGAATAAGAAGGAGAGAGAATAGGGGATGGCGTCATGTTATGGTGGGCGTTTCCTGTGCGTAGAAATAGGAAGATATCTAATATAAATATACATACTACCTTGCTCGTTCACACACACACACACACATCTCACACAAACGCACACACACACAGACACACACACACACACACATATACACACACACACACACACGAACACACACACACACAAACAAACAAGCAAACACAAGCAGACACAATAACACAATGAAAAGTCTGTAATGAATTTCGTTATGGACACAATGCATATTTATCTTCAGGTAACTTTCTCTCTGTAAAATATTTATGTGTATCGTTATTTAGCAGCCATTATTTACTTACTTATTTCGTTTTTTTTTCTCCGTAATCATCATCTTTATCTACATAATCATCAAATTCATATTCAAATTCATCTCCCCGGCAACCAAGACATCTGAACTCAACCTCTAAAATAATCTTAAACTTACGGAGGGAAATAAAACTCAAAAAAATATTCATAAACTCAGTTTTCATAATACACAAAATTCATAAATTTCCTTATCTCATTAAAAAGGCCGAGCGAAGATGGAGTAGAGAGACTGCGACGCAATGTAAATAATTCTCGAGTGTCTGGCATCGTCTGTGACACGGAGGCCGAGCGTGGGAAATTTATGGGAGGCGTGGGAACGGAGACAAGAAGGTGGGGGGAGGGGGGAGGGGGAAGAAGAGGAGGGAGGGGATGTGGGGGTAGTATAAGGGCTAGGGAGTGGATAACAATAATGAAAATGAAAATAATGATAATAAAAATAATGATAATAGAAACAGACATAAAGACAATAATCATGATATTAGAATAATAATGATAAGGGTGTAAATAAAAATGATGATAATAATAATGATAATAGTAATAACGACAATAACAATATTAATAGTAATGATAATAATTATAACGATAATAACAATAATAAAAATAATGGTACTACTAATAGTAATTATGATAATAATAATAACAATAATAATAATACAATAATAATAGTGATAATGATAATAACAACACATAATGAAAATATTAATAAAATTAATAGGGATAATAAGAACAATAATAGTAATGGTAATAATCGGAAAAAGTAGTTAATAATGATAATAACAATAGTAAAAATAATAATGATGATAATAATAGTAACAGTAATGATAATAATACAAATAATGATCATCATCATCACCATAATCATCATCATCATTATAATGATATTAAGAACTTCATAATAATGATAATAATAAGATAAAATGATAATGATAATGATAATAATCCCAACATTACTCTTATTCCAATTGTTATCATTATTTTAAATAAAATGAGAAAGCTAGTAACTAAATCGAAAATGATTCTCCCGACCATAAATTGAAGGTCAGACCATCCCCATAGGGTGAATCCATGAATGAATATAGATGATAAGCTTGTACAAACACATGGATGTAATTTGCAGATCAGATGAACCCCATCCCCTTCGGTTATAAAATGCGATGACCCTGTTATGGAAACACAATTTGACAGAAGAATAAACATATGTGAAGTGAATATATCCTATGTGTATATTCTGTTTCCATGTACCTCTGTCTCTCTCGTCTCTGTGTCTATATATATATGCATATATATAAGTATATATATGTATATATATATATATATATATATATATATATATATATATATATATATATATATATATATAAATGTGTGTGTGTGTGTATATATATAAATATATATATATATATATATATATATATATATATATATATATATATATATATATATAAATGTGTGTGTGTGTGTATGTGTGTGTGTGTATGTGTGTGTGTGTATGTGTGTGTGTGTGTATGTGTGTGTGTGTGTGTGTGTGTGTGTGTGTTGTGTGTGTGTGTGTGCATATACTTTCCAAAATATAAAAAAGGGAAATAACAAGAAAAAATACCGCGGAAATTTACATAAAACGCCCGCCAGAATCATGTACTCTAATTACCTCATTAAAGAAAAGTATTTACTCTGAAGTTCAGGAGTGTCCATGCAAAATTGGGCCTTTGCACACACGCGCGCATAAACACATGAGATTAGTCATAAATGCAAACAGAACGTGAGACAAGGAAAGGAAGGAAAAGGGGGGGGGGGGGTAAATTAACGAAGGAGGGAGAAAAAGAAGAAAAGAGGGAGAGAAGGAGGGGATAGGGGGGGGGGAAAGGAGGGAGGGAGGAAGGGAGAAAGAGAGAGAGGAGAGAGTCATGAGAGAGAGATAGAGAGAGATAGACAATAAATGTATATATATATATATATATATATATATATATATATATACATATATATATATATATATATATATATATATACACATATATATATATATATATATATATATATATATATATATATAGAGAGAGAGAGAGAGAGAGAGAGAGAGAGAGAGAGGGAGAGAAGGGGGGGGGGGGGGGGGGGGAGAAGAGAGAGATCAATAGAGAGAAAGATTTTAAAAAGTAAATATATAAATGACAAACAAATAAAACATTTAAAGCGAAGTCCCCGTGCAGCCATAACGACATTTACGAAATTAATATTGTTTATTTTTCACGTGTAAACCTTTGCATACATTTCACAATATAAAAACAGCTTTGAATTTTGGGCCCATGAATAACTCTCTTCCTTACCCAACTTTTCCCCTCATCCTCTCTCGCTCCCCTTTCCCCCCACCACACTCCCTCTCTCTCCCACTTCCACTCCCTCTCTCTCACACTCCCTTTCCTTTTCTCTTACAGTCCCTCTCCCTGTCTCTCCCACTCCCTCTGCCTCCCCCTTTTTCTATTCCCATCCCCCCCTCTCCAAAAACCCCAAAAATCTCCCCACCCCCCTCTTCCCACCACTCTCCAAAAACCCCCACATTTCCCTCCCAAAAAAATGGGTCGCCAAAAAAAATTTTTCCCCTTCTAAAATCAATAATTAAAATGTTTTCTTTACGAAAATCTTATTAAAATTTTTCCAATAAAATTTAAAAAAAACCTCTTTCTTAACAAATTCCTTTTAAAAAAAATGTGTTTCTTCTAAAAAAAAAAAATTTCCTTTTTTTCCTTCTTTTTTCCTAATTTCTTTTGTTTTATCTTCTAATATTTCTCTTTTTAAAATCCCCCCAACCAACCTTCTTCATAAAAAATTAAAAACCCTTTTTTAAAAAAAAACAATGAAATATAAAACTAAATATAAAATTTAAAAAAAAAAAAAAGTAAAAAAAAGTAAGAATTCTAAAATATAAAAAAAAAAAAAAAAACTCTAAAAAATAATAATTTAAAAACATAAATAATAAATAAAAAAAAAAAAAAAATAAAAAAAAAAAGAAGAAATAAAAAAAAAAAAAAGAGAAAACCCAAAAAAAGAAGAAAACAAAAAAAATAAAAAAATAGGTGAGAAAAAAAAAAAAAAAGAAAACAAAATCCCTCATCCCCCTATAAAATTACTTAAAAAAATAATACAATAAACTCATAATAAACAAAATAAAAACCCAATCATTCTCACCATAAAAAAAAATACACATACCACACCTCCACCTCATCCACCTCCTAAACATAAATGACATAAGCTAATGAATAAAGAAAATAATAATAAACATAAAAAAAAAAATATAATAATTAAAATAATAATAATATTAAAAAAAACCAAAATTATCATTATAACCAAACTTATAATAATCCCAACTGACAACAACAACAACAACAACAACAATAATAATGAAATAATATATTTTATTATCCTTTACATTAACAACAACAATAACAATAATGATATGGACAATAAGAAAAAAAAGACACAATCAATCCTCAACTTTGGTACGTAAAGTAATTTAAAACACATCAAAGAATGTAGCGAAATGAAATGAAATAGTACGTTGGGACACACTCTAAAGCGTTAAAGAAAATGATTGGTGCCAATATTAATTTGCCAAGAAGTACACAGTGTTAGTAGCGTTCACTGTCCGTTTGGCCCTCTCAGTGCCATTACTTTAAATGGGGCTTATTATCTCCCCCGCTCTTCCTGAAATTCGATAGGTAGTGTGGGGGGGTGTGGGGGGGGGGTGGGTAACAGGAGGAGGGGTTAGAGGAAGGAGGGGGGGTAGGGGTCAGGGGAGTGCGAGGAGAAGGGGGGGTTAAGGAGGAGGGGTTGGGGGCTAGGGGGGAGGGGGAGGGTCGAGGTCGGGTCCGTTTGTTTTCAATTGTGTATATTCCTTTTCATTTTTCCTTTCTTTTCGTTGCTATTTGGATTCTTATTTATTATTTGTCTTTTTTTTTTTTTGTATTTGGTGTCCATTCGTTCAATTTCTTTTTCTTTTATACTTCTGGTTTCTATGTTTTGGTTTCCTTTCCCCTTTCTTTCCCTCTCCCTGCACTCACTGTTTTTTTGTGTCCTATATCTGTGTGTATCTGTCTGTACTTAACTCTTCCTCTCTCTGTCCTTTCCCTCCACATCATCACTCTCTTCCTCTAATCCACTCTCTCTCGCTCAGTATCGTCAATCATCATAAGTCTCAAATCTCACATCCTTTCTCCTCACTCACTCTTCTCATCTCCTGACAACGGTCAATCACTCTTCCCCTTCTCTAATCCTCTCTAATGTCCATCCTCCCTTCACTCTCCCGTTCGCTCCCCTGCTCTCCCCTCCAATCAAACACTCGTCCTCCTAACTCTCCCTCTCAAACTCAATCTCAACATCGCACCGCCTCTCTACTCAAAACTTCCCCTTCGCCTCCCGCAATTCACGTCATCATCCATCTTAAATTTCGCTCCCTGATCACCGTCCTCTCTCAGAACAAACTCTTCTCTACTCCCTCTCTCTCTCTCTCTCTCTCGCTACTCCTCTTATTCTTCCATCATCTAACTCATCCTCTCATTCAGCCATTTACGTCACTCACTCTTTTCTCTCTACAACAATCTAGATTCTCTTCTTCAGACATCCCCTCTCTCTCCGATCATCTTTCTCTCCTCCTACCTCTCGAAAGCCTCATCACCCACTCAATCTTTATCGGTCCACTCTGCTCCATTCTCATCGTTCTCCGACCTCCTCTCACTCCTCCGATCTCACGAATCTTCTCCTCCGACCTCTCAACTTTCGATCTCTATCCAATCCTCGTCTCCATCAGCTCCCGACCTCTTCTCATCACGATCTCACTCTCTCGACTAGCAATCTCTCATAGCCGTCTAATCCTCCTCTCGTCCCGGTCTCTGTCCTCTCCGAGTACAACACTCATTATCTCGTATTCTAACTCTTTTACCCTCGTACTCTCTGTCATAAATCCTCAAATTCTGCAATCAATCTCTCGTAGATCTATCGAGTCTTTTTCTTTTCTTTCCCCTCCTCCCTTTCTCCTCCTCTCTCAGTCTCAGCCCTCATCTCAGACCTTCAAACTCTGTTCTCCAACGATCCCATGGTCTCGTTCCTCCTCTCACTCTCTCCTGATACTCTCTCCCAATTCCACGTCGTCAACCTTCTGATATGTCATCACTCGTCATATCAGCAATAATCTTCACTCTATCTCTCATATTCTACCTCCCACTCTTATCTCTCATCTGTGATATCTACACTCTCCAGCTTCCCTCTCTTATCCTCTCCTCCTCCACACTCTCTGTCTCTCTCAGTCCTCTCTCCTTCTCCACCCCCAACTCTCTCTCAACTCTCTTCTCTCTCCTCTAATCTAATAAAATCCTCAACAAACTCTTCAGACCCTATTAACGTAATAATCGAAAGACATAAGATTATATCGAACCTCGCTCCGAGACGATATGACATCTTTACCTTCCCTCACCCATATTAAAGACTGCCCTATCATATCACTTCACGATCTCCCATCTACGACCCAACTCCTCATTCTCCTCACCTCCAACACACTCCAACCTCCCCTCCATCAACTCCACCCCCCAACCAGTCCTTCCCCATCTACCTCTTCATCTCACATTTCTTTCACAATTATCCTCCTACCCCACTCAATAACACAACCAGATCACACTCACCCGTCACACACACCTCCCACTCACCCACACCCCTACGACAACCTCCAATCTCACAATAATCAACTCAATCCCCAACCCAGCCCACCCACCACACTCACTCTAACTCTTCCTCCACTAAAACCTCACTACAATCATCACCAACCTCCAACTCAAAAAACCCACAAACTCACTCCACCACACCGCACCCACCTCCCTACCACACACCCTCAACACACCATCAACCCACCCCACCTATACCACTCCCCCCACATCCCCAACACTCTCACACCACCAACCTCTCACTAACACAACCACCCACTACCAACACCAACCCCTCCCTCTCACCCTACACCCCCACACCCAATACCCACCACCACACACAACCCACAGTCTTACCCCACAACCCTTTCCCAACCCCCACCCCCCTTCTACCCCTCACTACTCACACATACACCTCATACACACCCACAACTTAAAACACTCACGTCCACTCTTCTCCTCACACTCAATCTATCTTTTTCATCCTTCCACCTATCAACACCCTCATAACCCTACCCTCTTATTCCCCCCACTCACTAACCCCCCACTTCACCAAAAACACATGACCCCTCCACAACAAATTTTCAATCACAACATCAACTATCAAATTCAGCAATATGTGTGATCACAAACCTGTCCAAAATACGGCTGAACAAATCCATATAAACAAATTAATGGACAGAAGCCTATATACGGTCGAATTTCGAAAATAAACATGATAAGTGACATAAGTGACAGCCAACAACGAGAGCATAAACGGTAGTTTATAAAAATTATAATAAATATACAGCATGATGAATTGATTTTCCGGGATAATATGAATTATATGAATAAGAATGATCAATAAACACACAACCAATGAAATATCTCATAAAGGAAAATTATTGTAAATAAGGAAAAATACTGTTGATATTTAGCTAATGGATATATAATAAAAGGATAAATGCAATTATAATATAGATAAAAAGAATTTCAATAAAAAATTTCAATATTCATAACCCAATGTACCTCAACCACTGCAACAAGACCCTATACCACATATGACCTCGAGAATACAATTTCCCTGGCAATACACGTAAGTGCAATAAAAAACCAATATCAACAAAACAAACAAACAACTATTGTCATAAAAATAAAACCAACCAACAAACAAGCAAAAAAAGGAAATGAGAACCCTTAACCACATCATTTTTAAAAAAAAAATAAAAAAAAAAAAACAAAAAAAAAAAAAAAAAAATAAAAAAAAAAAAAAAAAAAATCCGCAAATATTAAAACTTTAAAAAAAAATCTTAAAGAAAAAACTCCCATCTTGG
>NC_061847.1:25592896-25595396 GCF_019202785.1 Penaeus chinensis | reverse complement strand
TAATAATAATAATAATAATAATAATAATAATAATAATAATGATAAAAATAATAACAATAATAAAAATAATAGTAATATTGATGGTAATAACAGGCCTTCATCACAACTCTTTCGATATGTTTTTGCTTAATCCAGTCGAAAAACTAAGGAGACATCTATCGCACCCATTAACTAATAAACACTACTTAAAATATAACCTCCCTTTTGTAAATATAATGGTAATAAAACTGAGAGTTCATTTTCCAAAGTAGCGAGTCAGTAGAACAAATTCTGACTGATTCCTCGCTGTCTCTTCGCCGCAGAAGGTCTGACTGCCGCACTCTCGACAGTCAGGTGTCTGTGACTGTCCGATTCCTCTCATGAGATTTTGACCCCCTGGCTGTAAATGACAGGGGTTGGCACGCCTGGTCTCCTGCGTGACAGCGACTGTCATTGTTGGTTTTATATTCAGATCTTCGCTTCTTGTTTGTTTATTTTTTTTACGAATATTTCTCTCTCGTTTTATTTTCTTCTTCTTTTTTTTTTTGTTTTCTTTTTCCTCTTATTTTTTGTCTGTTGTCCGATTCCAGAGGTTTTGACTTCCCAGCTGTACTTGGCTGTAATTGGTATGTCTGGGCATTTGCGTGACGACCGGGTGGTGATAAAAGGTGTTGTCATGTATTTTTTTTTTCTCAAGGTATTCTTTACGTTTGTTATTTTATTTCTTCTGCTTCTTCTTCTTCTTCTTGTTCTTCTTCTTGTTCTTCTTCTAATTCTTCTTCTTCTTCTTCTTCCTCTTCTTCTTCTTCTTCTTCTTCTTCTTCTTCATTTTCGTCTTCTTCTTCTTCTTCTTCTTCTTCTTCGTCTTCTTCTTCTTCTTCTTCTTCTTCTTCTTCTTTTCTTCTTCTTCTCTTTTGAGGGTCGGGGGGGGGGGGGGGTCTTTCTTGTAATTCTAATCTTCTCATCTACGTCTTTTCTTTATTCGTTTATTTCTTCTTTCACCATCTCCCAATTTGAGGACTGTCACAAAAATTATGATATTGCCAATGCTATCCTTTATGATAATAACAATGATGACAATGATAATGATAACGATAATAATAAGGATGATGATGATAATGATAATGATGATGATGACGAAAAGGATGATGATGATGATGATAATGGTAATAATGATGATAATCATGATAATAATAGCAATAAGAATGATAATACTAACACTAGTAATAATAATAACAATAACAATTATAATAATAATAGTAATAACAATAATAATGATAATGAAAACAATAATAATTCCAATAATGATAATAATATAAAGATAATAGCAATAATAACAATAATGATGATGACCATAATAAAAACAATAATAACAATAATGATAATGATAATCAAAATAATGATTATAACCATGATAATGAAAATAATAATAAAGTAGCAGTAGTGGTGGTGGTAGTTGTAGTGGCAATGATAATAAAAATAACAATGATAGTGGCCATGGTAATGAGGATAATGAAAATAACAACAATAATAATAAAGATTATGATAATAATAATGAAGAAGATGATGATGATGATGAGGATGATGATGATGATGATGGTGAGGATGATTATGAGGATAATGATCATCATCATCATAATAATAGTATTAACAGTAATAATAATAATGATAATAATGCCAAAAATGCTAATAATAACGACGATAATAATAACAACAATAAAAAATATAACAAAATTAATAAAGAATAGAATAAAAGAGGAAAGCATTACGGAAAGAAGCCAAGCAGCTGTCAGATCGATAGAGATTCAGAGTGCGAAAACAATATGTCATGCTCTCTTGACACAGCACACGGAAAAAGCGGAGGATTATGGGAGATAATGATACCGGAGGCGCGGCGGCGATAAGCGAGAAGGAATGAGAGAGCAAAAGAGATTTGTTTTTTTTTTTTTTTTTTTGGGTGGGTGGGGGGGGGGGGAGTGCGTAAACATAATGGGATTGTGTATTAATATGTTTGGTTGTTTGGATTTTTTGTTCGTATGTGTGTATTTGTGTGTGTTCATAAACACAAACAAATGGGCATATGAATTGATGAAGAGATACATTCTTAGGTAGATAGATATATAGATAGATACATAGATAGATAGACATATAGATAGATAAATAGATAGATAGACATATAGATAGCTAAATCACAAGGGCAAAAACATTAAAAAATGCCTCAAAATATAAAGCCACAAACACACCCAATATGTTTATCAACAAAACCATATTCGAGCAAAAATACACAAATAAAAACACGCATGAACTACCCTATTTTATCCCTCCCTCCCCCCCCCCATCCCACCCCTCACCCCCACAGCAAAAACGTAAATCCCTCATCCATCACAAGTAAAACAAACAAACCAAAACAAATCGCCATCCATCATCAACAACAACACGAAAACAACAACAACAAAACAATTATAACCCCTTGAGACCTTTCCTTAAGATGATTACGTTGCGGTCGTTATGCTGCGCGTCG
>NC_061847.1:25580396-25582896 GCF_019202785.1 Penaeus chinensis | reverse complement strand
GAACCAAGATAAAAGAGAAGAAGAAAGAGGAGGAAAGAACGAGAAGAAGACGAAGAAGCACACGAAGATAGTTAAGAAAAAGAGAAAGAGAAGAAGATAAGAAAATGATGCAAGAGAAATGTATGCGAAACTGACTAGTATAATTATGGCTTCAGAAGAATTGCGAAAACAAACAGATTTACCGTGAAATTCATTTAGTTGTATTTTGGGGGCATTTCTTACTGGGTTCTTAATGGTCTTTCAATATAAAGATTGTTTTTATTATATAAGAAAACAACTCAAATTAAGAGGGAAAGACAGGAAGGAAAGAATACGAAAACTAATGAAAATTAAAAGCAGGAATTAAATTAAACAAAGTAAAGCTACGATATGTGAGGCAAGATTAAATGAAACACACAGAGAGAGAGAGATAGATAGATAGATAGATAGATAGATAGATAGATAGAGAGAGAGAGAGAGAGAGAGAGAGAGAGAGAGAGAGAGAGAGAGAGATGTTTGTATGTGTGTGTGTGTGTATATATGAATAAATATATAAATAAATGAATAAATAAATACACACACAGACACACACACATACACACACACACACACACACACACACACACACATATATATATATATAATATATGTATATATATATATATATATATATATATATATGTATAAATATTTATTTATTTATCTATTTATTTATTTATCTATTGATGGACAGATAATGCCAACAATTATCGCATTTCACTTTTCTTTATATTCGCGAAGACGCTAAAGAACACACAGCCATGTACATGCCCCGCGAGCTCGTATTTCTCAACGAAAATAACACAAGATATATATCTGTTCTTTCCGGCTGATGCAAATTCTTGAGACCAGCATAAGGTTACGTAGGAAGGAAGATTCAGGTGCCAGACGATTTTAGTCTCTGTGTGAACCCGGCGTAAGGTCTAATTTCGAAATGACGACGGCGGGAGAACCTAATTTTTTGGCAGAGAAAGGTGAGGTTGTGTGAATATTATCACAAGAATTATTTTCTGGGTGTTGGAGAAGGTGTTAAGGTGGTGTGACCTCGTCTCAAGTGGTTGATGTTTATTATGTATATTTTTTACCTGCTGGTTGTCAGATTATTATTATCATTATTATTATTATTATTATTATTACCATTATTATTATTATTTATTATTATTATTAGTTATCATGTCATTATTATTACTATTGTTATCATTATTATTACTTTTACTATTATCTTCATTATTATTATCAGTATCATTACCATTGTCCATTATCATTATCAGTATCATTATTATTATTATTATTATTATTATTATTATTTTATTATCATTATTACATTATCACTGTCCATTAATATTATTATCATTACCATTATTAATGTCATTCTGTCATTATCTTTATCAACATTATTATTATCACCATCATCACCATCGAGTGATTAGTGATTACTATTGCTATTACAGTCACAAGTGCTTTTCTTATTTTCATTCTTACTACCATCAGCAATATTACTCCATAGTTTTTCGCTTTCCTTTCCTTCAATAGAAAAAAAAAAGGGAAACGACAGTATAACAAAGAGGTCGAAATACAACGAGAAAGAGACAGAGTAAAATAAAACAAAAATGAAATAAAGAGGAAGTTTAAGGGAAGGTAAATGTCACGTGGTTAGAGTTCCTTATCTTTTATTTACAAATTGGCTATTTCTGTTTTCCTTATTACAGTTTTATATTTCGTTTTATATATTATTCTATTTGTATTATTTATTCCGTTTGGTGCTTCTAGATACTATTATCATCTGAAAACCTGAAAATGCAAATTAATGTTGTGTAATGCAATTTGCTTATCTTTATTTGACTTTTAAACTAAAGGAATAGCATTAGCAATGAGAGAGAGAGAGAGAGAGAGAGAGAGAGAGAGAGAGAGAGAGAGAGAGAGAGAGAGAGAGAGAGAGAGAGAGAGAGAGAGAGAAAGAGAGAGAGAGAGAGGAGAGAGAGATAGAGAGAGAGAGAGAGAGAGAGAGATAGAGAGAGAGAGAGAGAGAGAGAGAGAGAGAGAGAGAGAGAGAGAGAGAGAGAGAGAGAGAGAGAGAGAGAGAGAGAGAGAGAGAGAGGAAAGACATTCGAAAAAAAGAAAGAATGAAAGAGAGAAACAGGAAGATAGAAATATTATAAAATGAGGAGGGAAACAGGGAGATAGAAACAAACATAGAAAGAAAGAGGGAGAGACGTGAATACGCAATGAAAGAAAAGAAAAGAAAAAAGAAAACAAAAACAGAAAGGAAATCGTGGCTTCAGGTTATCGTCCTCTTCGTTATGTAACCCAAGCTTCTTTCTGTCCCATAATAAGATCCCCTCGAGAACACGCGAGTCTCCCCTTACTCAACTAAGTGCTTCCCCAAGAGATGGCGCTGCGGGGGATCAGGAGGGCATTTCGAGGCTCCTCTTTGAGGTACTTCGCTTGCTCTTCTAATGGCCCAAGTTTTGCGCTGGAAAAT
>NC_061847.1:25560396-25565396 GCF_019202785.1 Penaeus chinensis | reverse complement strand
GAGAGAAGAGTAGAATCGGGAGAATGAACAGAGAGAGAGAGAAAATAGATACTTGGTGGAGGAAAAAAAAGATAGTAATAGAATCAATAAAAAGAGATATTTGTTTTTCTCTTCAATTATCATTGTATTTTCTTTAGTGTTTATTTATACTATAAACTAGGAACATAAATACTGATACTAATGCAAAAAATAAATAAATGAATTTGTAAGACACATATACAAATAAACGATTAAAACAGACGAAACCACAGGCCTACCATTATCAGTAATAAAATAATTAAATAAAATCAAAATATCGAGTTGATCGCGATGGTCAAAAAAATATGTATGAAATATTTTATATCACAGACATCTTGTCGCCACTGACTCTCCAAGCCACATTTTTCTTTAGTCATTTTTTTTTTTGTATTATTGTTTGGATTTATATAGGTATTTCCATTGGCGATTCGGAGAGATTAGTGAGATAATTACGGTACTATAAACAAAATCAACAACACATGACATGGTTTAGTGAAAAAATGATTCATTTAAATCTTGGAACTTCCTTATACTTTCCTTCGTTTTCTTTATCATCTCTCTCTCTCTCTCTCTCTCTCTCTCTCTCTCTCTCTCTCTCTCTCTCTCTCTCTCTCTTTCCCTCTCTCTCTCTCTCTCATCAGGTCAGATAATACAAATTACAAGCTTTCAATCTCCGCCAACAGATGTCAGTACTAAAGCCTGGTGAGGGGGGGCGTGCATTCATTAGTCACAGGATACTTTGAAATGCTAAGAACGTTGTGTAGGGGTTCGGGGTGGGGTTGGAGGGTGGGGGGAGGGGGTGGTTTGGAGGGCGAAGGGGGGGGACGGGCGAGGGATGTGGTGTGGATGTGATGATGGGGGGGGGGGGGGTGGGGGTGGTGTGGCTGTGTTGCCTGGGTTGTTTTTTTTTTTTTTGTTTTTTTATTGTGGTACAAGGGGGGGGTGTGGGAGGGGGGGGGATAGTGGTGTCGGGGGAGTTGTTATGATGTATGTATGTATGTATTATGTTTGTCTAATTATCTCTATATATCCTATCCCTATCTATATAATATGTGTGTGTGATGTGTGGTTAGGTGTGGGATTATTTGTGTGTGGGGGTCGACGGCGTTGCGGGTGTGTGTGCTGAGTTATGAGTGTGGGGTGGGTGGGGGGGTCGGATGTATGTTGGGAGTGGGAGTTGGTTAGTGCCAGGGTGCGGTGGGGGCTCGCAGTGGGGTCTGTTCGGTTATTTTTGGGTGATTGGGGGGAGTGTTGCTTGAGGGGATTTTATATTGTTTGGCCTTTCTTGGCCTACCTTTTGGGAAATTATTTGGGATTCTCGTTTTATATACAATTGAGGTTTTTTGGTCTTGCTTGTTATGTGTCGGCCCACGTGATATTTTTTTTTTGGTTTTTTTTTTTTTTTTTTTTCTTGGTTTTTTTGTTTTTTTTTTTTTTTTTTTTTTTTTTTTTTTTTTTTTTTTTTTTTGTTTTTTTTTTTTTTTTTTTTTTTTTATTTTTTTTTTGTTTCTTTTTTTTGGTAGTGATAGGTGTTATTAGAAGCGGGTTGGATTGGGTTGCGGATTGAAGGGCAGGCGGGGGCAAAAAAAAAAGAGAGCGAGCGAGGAGCGAGAGAGAGGAGCGAGCGCGTAGATGAGAGCGAGAGAGAGCGAGCGAGACAAGAGGGAGACGCGCGTCGAGAGCGATCAGAGCAGAGAATAGCGCGAGGCGCGAGAGAGGTCTCTCTCCTTGTCTTTTCTCTATTTGTCTTAGTTATCTCTTCTCCCTTCTCTCTGCTCTCTTCTTTCTCCTCTCTCTCTCTCTCTCCGCTCCCTATTTCTATCTTTATATCTCTCCGGTTATTTTTTTCTTTATTCACTATTCCCACTCATGGTCTCATCTTTTTTCTCGACTACTTTCTCTTACCTTTTGCATGATTTACTTCCCCCCCCCCCCCCCTCCCCCCCACCCCCTCTCCCCTTTTCTTCCGCCCCCCCCCCCCCCCCCCCCCCCACCTCATTTCCCCTCCTTCCTTTTCTCACTTCCCTCATTACTATGCGGTTTAAAATGTTTCGAGAAAAAAGATAAAAAAAAAAGGTGAAAAAAAAAAAAAAAAAAAAGAAAAAAAAAAAAAGGTTCGTGTTCTTTTTATTTCGTTCGTTGTTAATTGGGGGACTATAACAAACGCTTATTTTCTTTTCAACAATGCAAATGAGGTAACAGTGACGCTATTGTGTTACGTAATCGCATACACGGGCCTTTTTTTTTTTTTTTTTTTTTTTTTTTTTTTTTTTTTTTTTTTTTTTTTTTTTTTTTTTTTTTTTTTGTCTTTGTCTTTCTTTTTCTGCGTCTTTAACTGTAATTTATAATTTAAGCTTCTACTTTTGATATCCTTTGCGTTTCGTTCTTTTTTCAGCATTGTTATTCGTCTCTATCTCTCTCTCTCTCTCTCTCTCTCTCTCTCTCTTTTATATATATAAAAAATATATTATTATTTATTTATATTTTACCTTTTATATATTATATATATATAATATATTTCTATATATATATATATATATATATATATTATATATGTCCGGTTTTGTGTCTCTCTCTCTTCTCTCTCTCTCTCTCTCTCTCTCTTTTCTTTTTCTCTCTCTTCTCTATCTATATCTATATCTATCTAAATCTATCTTATATATATTATATATATATCTAATTATATATATATAGTATATTGTTGTGCATTTATGTTTTTTATCTTTTTGTGATGACTGAATGTTACCCAAAGGAAGACTAAAACAGGTACGCTCGAATCGGTTGATATTATTTGTTGGTTCTCAACACGCGCGCGCCCGGCGGCGCCCGATACAGCACCTCTGATTGCCGTTTGTGTCTTGGTTTCGTGGCCAGTAGTTATTGTGGGCGTTTAGGGTTTTTTTTGTGATATATAGTCGAGCCTACTGTAGGTGATGGTGGATGTTCGCCTGTTTTAATCCACCCTTAAATTTTGTATATAGTGGGAGGACTTTTGGGTATTAGCATGCAGTATAATCCCCAGTGTGAGTATATCAACATGTGCTAATAAGGTTTAGGACGAAAGGGGCTGGGGTTTGTGTGGAGTTGAAACATCCGCGTGAGTGTAAAAGGGGTGTAAAAGAAAAAGGAAAAAGATAGAGAAAAAGAAAAGGAAAATGTAAAGAGAAAGAGGAGAGAGAGAAAGAGAATAAAAACAGTAAAGAAAGGGCTAGAGAGAAAGGAAAATATCAAAGAAAGCGGAGAGAGACAAGAAAAAGTAAAAAGAGAGAGGAAAAAGGAAGGTGCGTGGAGGAAGGAAAAATATAAAAAGAGCGGAGAAGGGAGCGGAGATGTGAGGTAGGGGTGAGGGAAGGAGGGAGGAGAAGGGGAAGAAGAAGGGATGAGGTGAGAGGGGGGGGGGAGGATGTGGGAGGGGTGGGATGGGAGGGGGGGGGCGCGGGATATAGGGGGGAGGAAAGATATCTGGTGGTGAGAGGAAGGGGAGAGGGGGAGGAAGGGAGGGGGCGGGGGGCAGGAGAGGGGAAAAATAACAGCAGTGTAAATTTTATGGTCGGTGTGGGGGGGTGGACTAGGGGAAAAGTAGCTGGGAAAGGAAAAGCGGGGTGGGGATTCGATGACTTACGACGGCTCTTACCCTTTTCTTCGCTTTCCTCTTCTTTTCCTTGATTTACCTCCCCCTTCCTTTATTCTCTTCCCATCTTTCTTCCCTCTCCTTCCAATTTCCTCTTTCCTCTTCTCCCCCCTTTTCCTTGTCTCATTTCGTCTCGCTTTTATCCCGAATTTATTTTTTTTCTTGCTAACAAAACTGACACTTCGACTAACTGCCTCAACGAGACCGTGCCATTGACACTCTCTTTTGGCACTCGAACTCGCTAATGCGGATTCCGGTGGCCATTTACCCGTCTCGAGGTGTAATGGTCAATGGTTTGTTCAGTTAATCGTGGGAATGGGTTGGTGTTGGGATGGGGATGGGAAGAGCGAGAGAGGGAGGGAGAGAGAGAGAGAGAGAGAGAGCGAGAGAGTGAGAGAGCGAGGGAGATGGCGCTCCGGGAGCGTAGAGTGCGGCGCCTCTTCTCTCTCCTCTCTCTTCTCTCTCTCGCTCTCGCTCTCTCTTCTTCACTCTCCGCTCACACACACACTCTCTCTCTCTTCTCTCTCTCTCTCTCTCTCTTCTCGCTCTCTCTCTCTCTCTCTCTCTCTACTCTCTCTCCACACCACTCTCTCTCTCACTACACTCTTCCCTCTCTCTCTCTCTCTCTCTCTCTCCTCTCTCTCTTTTCTCTCTCTTCTCTCTCTCCTCTTTTCATCCTCTCCCTCCCCCCTCTCCCTCCCTCCCTCCCTCCTCTCTCTCTCTCTCTCTCTCTCTCTCTCTCTCCCTCCCTCCCTCCCTCCCTCCCTCCCTCCCTCCCTCCCTCCCTCCCTCCTCTCCCTCCCTCTCCATCCCTCTCTCTCTCTCTCTCTCTCTCTCTCTCTCTCGACTACCCGGGACACAGAGACCCCTTCCCTCCCTTGCATCTCCCCCCCTACCCCATCCTCCCCTAACTGGCACCTCCCCCCCTCCTCTGTGCATCTACCACCGCCATACCCAAGGAGTGCCCCGTCGTTGCCCGCTGGCACCACTTAGAACGCCTGGCACTGGCATCACTCAGAGCCACGGTCATTCCCACACCTGGGTTGACATTACTGCGGCCGCGCGCAACACCTGACACTACACTGCAGTCTCGCACATAGTATGGGGTATTAGGGAAGGGGTATACTGGGGAAAGAGGGAAGGGGAGGGGAGGGGAGGGGAGGGGAGGGAAAGGGGGCGTTCTAGAAAAGAGGGAAGGGAGTAGAGAGAAAAGTGTGAGGGGAATGAGAAGATTACGGAGGAAAAAAGGGAATGTTAAGGAAAGAATAAGTGTAAATAGAGAGGGTGAGAAGAAAAGGGAGAGAGAGTATAAAGGGAAAAGAGGGTGAGAGGCAAGGAGGGAAGGGAGAAG
>NC_061847.1:25535396-25537896 GCF_019202785.1 Penaeus chinensis | reverse complement strand
CTTTTTGGTCCCCTCTTAGCATAATTATCATTCTTAATAATGGATTTCTTTATCTCGTCTTCATCTCTCTCTCTCTCTCTCTCTCTCTCTCTCTCTCTCTCTCTCTCTCTCTCTCTCTCTCTCTCTCTCTCTCTCTCTCTCTCTCTCTCTCTCTCTCTCTCTCTCTCTCTCTCTCTCTCTCTCTCTCTCTCTCTCTCTCTCTCTCTCTCTCTCTCTCTCTCTCTCTTTCTCTCTCTCTCTTATCATTCCGAATTTCTTGGAAATCGGAAACGGTAAAAGTTCTGGGAATCACAAGGAGGGAAAATGAGCGAGTGTTGTCAGACAGTTTAAAAAAGATTCTGGGAGTAATAAACCATTTTGGACTCTATGCACCTCTGGTTTAATAGCGATGTTTCTTTGTTTTTACTTTCATCGTTGTCTCCTCTTTGTCTTTTTCTTTTGTTTTTGTATCTGTTTGTTCTTCCTTCTTTTACTTATTCTATTTTTTCTGCTTCGAAATAACCGCTTCTTGCGTCTTTCTCTTCCTTTTTTCTCTGCACTTCCCACTTTCCATATTAGAGTTTTCTGATCTTGCTTAATATCATGCAATAGGCTATTGTATTCCAATGTTTCCAAGCCCTTTTCCCTTCCCTTTACCTCTGTTTTATTTCATTTAACCCCTTTTTTCCCGATAATTCTTCAATATTTACCTGTTACCTTTCTTCTCCTTCTTTCTGTTTTCTTCTCTTTCTTTCCCTTTCTGCCTTCTCCTTACCCTTATCAATATGATAATTAGTATTGCATAATTTCCCTTTTCCTCTGTGTGGCTTCTGTTGAAAGTTATAGTGATAGTGATGATGTGTTACGCAATCTAATTAAATGTATTCGATATCTTTATTTCTCTCTCTCTCTCTCTCTCTATCTATCTATCTATCAGTCTCTTTATATATACATTCACACACACACACACACCCACACACACACACATACACACACACACACACACGCGTGCGCGTGCGTGTGTGTGTGTGAGTGCGTGTACGTGTGCGTGTGTTCATATATAAATGATTACTGTTTTTTTCCCCATTGTACATTTTCCTCTTTGTCAACATGCATATGCGTTCGTGAGTGCGTGCATGCGCGGGTAATTGAATTCGCCCAAATTCCTCGTATAAATATTACGAAACACGTTTAATCAAACTGAACCGAGTTGGGTGCCGGCACAGACCAAACAGCGAGCGGGGAAATTTTTATTCAAAAGTGTAGGAAATGTATTCTGCATCACGATTTTGTCTGTGTATTACAGTCTAGTTTGCTGTAATACAACGAGCATTAAGAGGAAGAAGGGAAGAGAAAGGAAGGGAGAGGAGGACAAGGGAAGGGAGGGGAGGGCAGGAGGAAGAATGGGGGAGAGGAACCAAGAGAGAGAGAGAAAAAAAAAAATAGATAGATAGACAACAGATAATTAGATATATAGGGAAATGTGTAGATAGATATGTCGATAGATAGATAAGTATATATCTGAAGTAGCTAAATAAGTAGGTAGTAAGATACACAGATAGGCAGACAGCCACACAGATAGACAAATAGACAGACAAAGAAACCATAAGAAAAGGAGAGAGAAAAAGAAAAAAAAAACTAGAAGAAAAAATGGGGAAAAGACAAAGAGAAAGAGAGAGACAGAGATTGCGATCACATGACCCTACGCCTCACTCTGCATGCATGCGGGTTCGTCCTCCTCAAAGGAAAAAAAAAAAAAGTTACATAATCCTAGAGTTCCACAGCAAGACTTTCCTGCAGTAGGTTTTTTTTTTTTTTTTTTTTTTTTTTTTTTTTTTTTTTTTTTTTTTTTTTTTTTTTTTTAGACGATTCACTAGCGCTATATTACGCATAGTTTTGGGTGAGCTAGCCAAAGGGAGGGATGGGTATTGGGATTTTCTTTGTTTTTTCTTTGCTTTTTCTTAATTATTTATTTTTTTCCTCGTTTTTTTTTTTCCTTTCACTTTTTTTTCCTTCTTCTTATTTTTTCACTTTTTGTTCTTTGTCTCTCTTTTTTCCTCTTTCTTTTTGCTTCACCTATTTTCTTATTTTTCCCCTTTTCTGTTTCTTTTTTTTTTTTTCCTGTTTCCCCCTTTTTTTTTTTTTTTTTTACTTTTTATTCCCCCCTTTTCTCTTCCTTTTCTTGTTTCGCTTTCATCTTTTCATCTTCTCTTCTCCTGCTCTTCTTTTTATTATTCCCTCTTTCTATCCTCTTTTTACATTCTTTCACTTTATATTTTTCCTTTTTTGTCTTTTGCTCCGCCCTCCTCATCTTTTTATCTCTTTTCTAACCCTCATCTTTCCTCTCTTTTCCCCTCTTTTCTTCCCTCTCTTTTCCTCTTTACCCTTCATTTTCTCCCCTCATTTTATTTTTTACCCCACATTTCATCCCTCTTTTCCCCTTCTCTTTCTTCCCTCTTTACCCTCGTTTTACCCCTCCTTCCCCCTTCTCTTTCCCTCTTTACCTCTCATCTACTCGCCT
>NC_061847.1:25507896-25510396 GCF_019202785.1 Penaeus chinensis | reverse complement strand
TTTATTTATTTTATAGTGTTTCTTTGTGATTTTTAGTCTTTCTCTTTTGTGAGGGTTCGGTTCTGGCACCACGTGAGATTTGTGCGTGGGGATGCGTGATATGAAATGAAGAAATGTGAAATATTTTGATTATTTTAGAAAACCCATCAAGGAAGTCCTCACGAGCGTCATCCAGGAGTCTTGGCGAAAGACGATGTTCCAGCACCACTTGGCAGATTCTCTCTCCTTTCCAGAGCGTCACTAAAAGAGTCTCTGATTCTCTTAGAAGGGATGGAATCCTTTCTTCCCGAGGATTTACGAGCTTTGTATAGTTTCTCCCCCGGAAATTCGAATTTGTGTTTTGGTTGTGTATGCTATTTACCTATTCTTGTCTCTGCGGTGTTTTCTTAACCAGTCACATGGAATCATCAAGCGCATGGATACAAAAGCAAAACCATTCTATTACAGACGACGCCTTTTTATGGGATATCTTCGAGAACTCGCACATCTGAAGACCATCTAAAACGTTCTTTGAAATGAGTCTCATTCCCTCGCTAATGAGTCCAGTAAAATCATCAACTGTAACAAGTCGTTCCAGATGCCTTTGGCTGCGCGTATGTTTGTATCTAAAAAAAAGAGGAGGGTTGAAAGTAAAAGAAAAAAAAAAGAATCAAGGAAGGAGGTTTTGAAAAGCTGGTCGACCAATGCCAACGACTGCGATTCGGCCGTACGTCACCACTCTCGTCTTGCCGAAGCCAAACTGAGAGGGGGATGTTGAGCTTTCCCCTTCCCGGAGTCCCCTCGGCCGCCGGCGATGCCACTGTACGATAACTGCCGCCTCTCTCACCTGCCGCACGCACGACCTGATGCTGGGGCTCTTGAGGGAGGGGGTGTGGAGGCGAAAGGGGGGAGGAGGATAGGGGGAGGAGAGGAGTGAGGGCGGAGGAGGAGGAGGGGGACGGGAGGAAAGCACGAGGGAAGGCCAGTGCCACCTCAGCCCTCCCCTTCGCTGCTCCTCCTCCTTCCCCTCTTCGTGCGTCCCTACCTTACCCTGCCCTCCCTACCACCTCTCCCTTACTCTCCCTCTTTCCGTTTTCCACACTCTCTCCTTGGGCCTCTCCCGCTCCCCCTACTCTCTCTCCTTCCCTCTATTCTTCTTCCTCTCCTTCTCTCTTTTTCCTCCGCTCCTTCCTACCTTCCTCCATTCGTTCCTCCCTCCCAAGCATTTTCTATCTTCTCCTTCTCCTTCTTCCAAACTCACTTTTTCTTCTTCTCATTCTCTTCCCCATTTTCCCTGTCATCCCGTTCTCTCTATCTCTCCTTTTCCTTTCGTCCCAACCCCTACTTCCCTCGCATTCTCTTCCTTCCCCTCTCCTTCCTTCTCCTTCCCTCTCTTTCCTCCCTTCCTTCGCTCACATTCTCTCTCTCTCTCTCTCTCTGTTTTTTCCCTCCTCTCTCTCTCTCTCTCTCTCTCTCTCTCTCTCTCTCTCTCTCTCTCTCTCTCTCTCTCTCTTTATATATATATATATATATATATATATATATATATAAAAAGCATATATATACATATGTATAAAACATATATATATATATATATATATATATATATATATATATATATATATATATATCCGTTTTTTCCCTCCTCTCTCCATCCCCCCCTCCCTCCCTCCTTCTCTCTCTCTCTGTCTCTCTCTCTCTCTCTCTCTCTCTCTCTCTCTCTCTCTCTCTCTCTCTCTCTCTCTCTCTCTCTCTCTCTCTCTCTCTCTCCCTCCCTCCCTCCCTCCCTCCCTTACTCCTTCACTCTCTCTCTCCATTCCTCTCCTGGGAAGCACCAGAAGCCAGTCAATAAAGCCATGTCGACGGTCCTTTTTGCCTTCCGAGTGTTCAACGAGAAGGTGATCATCAGTCGAGAAGGCAAATGTTTCTTGCCAAAAGGGAGGGAGAGGATTAGGTAAGAACGGAAAAAAGAATAATGAAGATAGGAACAATAATAAGGATGATGATGATTGTGTTAGCGGGATGATAATGTTTGATGAATGGTTATCGTTAGCGCATAAGGATGAGTCATGATACCGATAATTAAAAGGTAGTCATTTCTAGTGATAATGGTTATCATATTTATTATCATAACAATTATCATTAACATTATAATTGTCACTGTATCATTATTAACAATTATCATTAATATTATTGCTTTTGCCTTTATTATTATTATCATTGGTATTTTCATTATTATTAACATTATTGTTAGTATTATGATCGTTAATGATATTTTCATATTATTATGACCAATCCAATCATGATGATAATGATGATAATGGGGATTATCATAGTAATCATTATCATGACTATTATTGATATAATATTTGTAATCATTATCATGTTTATTTGTTATCATTATCATTATTATTGATATGATACTATTAATGGTATTATTTTCAATATTAATGTTATTATTACTATTACTTTTATTGTTATTACTATCAGTATTATTATCATCATAATCATTATTATCATT
>NC_061847.1:25490396-25492896 GCF_019202785.1 Penaeus chinensis | reverse complement strand
AATGAAGGGAAATGCAGTGCGCGAGAACGTACAAGGGGATAAGGCAGGGGAAGGAGAGACATAGGAAAGGGAAACAAAAATGAATACACAACACCAGTAAATAAAAAGAGGAAGAGAGGGAACGAAGAAAATGAAGCGGAAAAGAGATAAACAACTTAATACCGATAGAATTATGAAGCAAAAGAACACACCATTTTAAGGGAAAATGAAGAGAGAGAGAGAGAGAGAGAGAGAGAGCGAGAGAGAGAGAGAGAGAGAGAGAGAGACCAAGACAAGGATACCACCATAGCTCTCAAGGGCATTTGACAGGATGTGGCACCTCGTCCTCGCCACCAAACTCAACAACGTGGGAGTGCTTGGCTATCTTCTCCACCTTATGCAAGACTTCCTGAGAGGTAGATCCTTCAGAGTAGCAATGAAAAGGTCGCTCCCCGAAGGAAAACCCGATAGGCGCCAGGGTTCCGCAAGGTAGTGTGCTTGGTCCACTATTCTTTAGTGACCTGCTTCGCCTTGTCCCAGAAACACATGTTGATGATTGCACCCTTACTCTTTTCTGTGACTGTGGCAATCATCATTCTACCGTCGCTCACTTGAACTAAGTACGTTGATCCATCGTTTCATGGAAAAGACGCTGGCAAAGTAAATTAGCCCCCCAAACTCAGCGAGTGATTATTTCTCTATGTCAATGCACCCTTGATATACTTATTCTTACTGTTTCGTTGGAAGGAAGAGCACTCCTACTCCAGTTATACATTACTGTTCTGGGTGTGGAAGTTTATAATACCCTGACTTTCATTAATCACCTTCGAAATGTTACCAAGAATACCACGTGGAGACCGAGTTTTGTTCGGTGCATTTCACACCACCTGGATGCTCGCTCTGAATGTAACAATAATAATGATAACAATTATAGTGACGAGCGGGAATTCTAAAGAACAAAAAAATAAGAGGTAATTTTGATAATGATAATAACAATGATCATAAAATGACACTTACAACAACAAAAACAATAACAACAATAATAATAATGATAATAGTAATTATAAAGATAAAAGTAATATTCTTGCTAGTAATGATAAGGGTAAACATAATGATATTAGTAGAAGCAATAAAAATATTAGCAATTATGAAACTAGTGGTAATAATAAGAGCAGTAGCAACAGTATATAAGTAGTAGAAGTAGTAGTGATGGTAGTAGTAGTAATAGTAACATATGGAAATAATGACAACCATTTCAATACCATTCCTTCCGAGCTCCCTTCTATTAGCATACTACTATGCTATCGAGACTACACATCTGTAACATGGAGGGTGGCTGGTTAAACAAGAGCAAACCAAATTAAAGGTTTTTTTCTCGCTCTCTCTATCTTGCTCAAGCTTTCTTGTTCCTTCTATTCTTCCATTTATCTAACAATTTGTCTGTCTATCAGTCTACCTGCATATCTATATATCTGTCAATCTATTAATCAATTTACCTATATACCTATCTATCTGTCTGTCTATCTATCCATCCAATAATTCCTACCAACATAAATAACCGTTGACCCTGCAGTGTACTCTCTCCAAACAACCTGCAGAGGCCTCAAACATCAAGCCTTTCGCGAAGCACCTTCTGATTAGTCAAGTGTGGCACGACCTTGTTAACGACTGGAACTGATGGGGCTCGTTGGGTTGTCGTCCATCAAATCCAAAGGGAGTTTAGTACCTGTTCGCGTAAACTACGGCGCTCAATTTATCTCCAGTTCCCGTTTTACTACAGTACATAACACTTTAATTTGCAGTGTTCTAGTACGGCACACACACATTATCTTACAATACCCATTCTAGTAGAGGACATATACGCTTTAACCTGTTCTAGTGCAGAACACATATGTTTTACCTCCAATACCTGTTCTGATAAAGCACATGTACGCTTTGTCGTCCCCGCTCGCTAGCTCTCGCTCTCGCCTCCCCCCCCCCCCCCTCTCTCTCTCTCTCTCTCTCTCTCTCTCTCTCTCTCTCTCTCTCTCTCTCTCTCTCTCTCTCTCTCTCTCTCTCTCTACGCTTGCCTCCTATCCTCTCACCTGAAAAATTGAGATTCATTTCATTTCGACAGTCCTTGCCATGTTTGTTGACAGCCTGGAGCCATTAATACTTGTATCGAGACTACGCATCTATAACATAGAGGATGGCTGGTTTAACAAAAGCAGAACAGATGTAAGGCTTTTTCTCTCGCGTTTTCTTTTTTATGTGTGGGCTTGTAGTTATTGGTCTTAAAAAGCTATTTCGTAGATAGTATATTGTTTGCTTTTTATTCTACATGCTAGTTAAAACGATGTTTGTGTATGTAAACACTATACTTAAATTGCTTTCTGCATCTCTTTCACTAGATAGCGGATTTCAAATCATTTTGTTGATGTAGACTTCGGCTTTAAAGCGTACTTGTCAATACTTCATGACCTAATTCAGTATTCACATAGCAACAGGATTTCAACTAACCGAAAAGCAAATCAAAACATGT
>NC_061847.1:25467896-25470396 GCF_019202785.1 Penaeus chinensis | reverse complement strand
CTTCTTCTTTTTTTTTTTTTCTTGCGGGGAATGGGAATGTGTATGTGTCTACAGTATATATACGTATATATATATATATATATATATATATATATATATATATATATATATATATATATATATATATATATATATATATATGCATGTTTGTGTGTGTGTGTGTGTGTGTGTGTGTGTGTGTGTGTGTGTGTGTGTGTGTGTGTGTGTGTGTGTGTGCGTGTGTGTGTGTTTGTGTGTGCATGTATGTTTGCGGGAAAAAGGAGTCTGTTTTTGTGTCAATATATGTGTGTGTGTGTGTGTGTGTGTGTATTAATGCGTGTCTGTTAAGTGCTCCCGGCTGTTAAGTAGGCAATTCCATTTTCCCTTATAGGAAAACCAAAGCTTGTGGATATTGTGGGGAAACATGGCACTGTTGCATACCATTTGCGAGAGCGATAAAAGAGGGAGGAAGCAGAGATAGAGGGAGAGAAGGATAGATAAATCGATAGATAGATTGGTAGAGAGAGGGATTATTTTAGAAACGCAATTGTTTATGTATATATGCATGTGTGAAAGTATGTACATAAATACGAATGTACGTATATAGGTATGTATATATGAATGTACGTATGTACGTTAATAAGTGTGTGTGTATATATGTATATATATATATATATATATATATATATATATATATATATATATATATATATATATATGTATGTATGTATGTATATAAATATATATGTATATATGGATGCATGTATATATTTGAATGGTAAAACACTCTTCCGTGTTGATACTGTATTCCATCTTCAGACCTGAAGATGGATGCCAGGGGATTTCGAAATTATAGCTTCATTTTCAATAAATCGAGTTTTTGCATCGTGGGTTTTTCTACCATGTATGTATTTATGTATGCATGGTTGTATTTATGTATTCATGCATGCATGCGTGTATGGATGTATTCATGCATGCATGCGTGTATGGATGTATGTGCTGGCTGTATGTATGTATGTATACATGAGTGTATGCGTATAGTGTATGTATGCATATATGTATGTATGTATTCATGCATGTAAACATGTATTTATGTATGCATGCACGCATGTATGTAGGTATTTGTGTAATTATATATGTATGATCAAATATATTTGTGTGTGTATATATGTATGTATATATGTATGTATGTTTGTATGTATGCATGTATGTATATACATTATCTGTGTGTAAGGTATGTGTGGATGCATGTGCCCATCCATATACAGTAACCTATTTATCTATGGTATCTATGCGTATCAACATATCTATATCTATCTATCTATGTCTATATCTATATCTATCCAACTATATATATATTCATATCTATATTTCCCACCCACCACTCTATATATATAATCATATTAATATAACGCATCAACCCATCGCTTCCAACCACAAGAGCCCCGCATGGCGAGTCTCCAGGCACGCTTTTGACCCATCTCTAACTCCTGGCGACAGGTTTCGTTGGCGACGGTGTTCCAAAGTTTGTTGAAGTGCTAGGATACGTCTATTGTTAACTTCCAGGAGTGAATCTAGACTGCTCCAGTCTCTGGTGCCTTAGTAGGTGGTCGCGGATATGTTTCAGAGGAATGTGGGCGAAAATCTTGCCTGGTATACTAAGCAGTGTAATGCCACAGTAGCTGCTACTGTCCCAATGATTGCCTTTCCCCTTATAGAGAGGGATGACCACGCCCCTCAACAGGTTGGGGGAAATGGAACCAGACAGCCAGATGGCAGTCAAGACTGCATGCAAGCCTGTGCCATAGGTTCACCCCCAGTCTTTAGCAGTTCAGCAGGGATATCACATATGCCTACAGCTTTCCCACTCTTCAGCTTAGAAATCACCATCCTAACCTCAATTAGGGCAGGAGGTTCCTTGCTGATGGGTGGGTCAGGCACAGGTATTGTAATACCACTTGCATCCTAGCTAACTCTTGGAGGGTCTACCTGGTACAGCTCCTCAAAATACTCAGCCCAACGTACACAAACCCCAACATGATCTGAGATGATCTGTCCATCCACTGAACAGACTGCAGCTATCTGCGAGAAGTGCTTAAAGTTCAGTTTTCTCAGAGCTTAGTAAGCTGGGTGAAGATCATTTACCAAGAAATAGCATTCAATCTGCTACGCAAGATTCCTGATGAACTTTTCCTTGTCCCTTCTCAGCAGTGTCTGAGCCATACACACCAAGGAACAGGGCAAATCCTGATTGCCATTCAGCCGAGTCCTGCAACACGCTTCAGTGGCCTCTAATGTCATCAGGGAGATGAAATTCTGCCTTGCCCTCGGGCATACTCCAATGGACTCCTCCTTGAAGAACTCCCACAGAGCAACTAGGTCAGTCAGGTTTTCAAGTTCTGTGAATCGATCAGAGGCTGCTGTGGTGAATCCTCGGGCACACTCCTCTTCCCTCGGTCTGTCCATGTGAAACACCCTAGAGTGGCCATTGGAGGGATGAAGAGTTTTGAAGTAGACCCGA
>NC_061847.1:25452896-25455396 GCF_019202785.1 Penaeus chinensis | reverse complement strand
TTGAACTCCACAGTATCTGTGAATTCTGGGAGGTTTGGTGGTTACTCCAAGTGGCACAGACATGACAATATGCATGGTACTTTTGGAGGTATCGCGGTCTGCTTTCGAAGAACACTCCATGTACAGTCACTTGTACATGGCGTTTCAGATCATCTCAAACTCATGTTCTTCAAAATCTGGACAAACACACATGATGCTGTCCATCTCTGTCACAGACCTCAGTGGCAAGGCTCTGAACCACTAGTTTATCTTCAAGCCAACCTGGATAATATTATCTATGCATACTCTTGCAAAAATATTATAACACTAGGGGATCTGAACCATCACTTGGTTGAATGATCATCTGAAGAGCTCCTCACTACATATAGTCTCTCAAATCAAGTTCATTTCCCAACCCATATATCAGGCTCATTCCTTGATCCTGTGATTACTGATCTGGCTGAATCAGATGTCAGTTGTTCTCCCCTGGGCACAGTTGGATCCTTTGATCACTTCGCAGTGTTAAGCAAGATCAGCCTAAAGGCTGTGAGAGAGGAAACTTTGTCATGTGCAATCTGGCAATGGGACTGTTGACTGTTGACAGACAAGCATTGGTCCTTACCAAATTTCCAATCAGCCTACAAGCAATGTATGTACCTAACATGACATACAAGACAAAATCCACGGATTAGCCATAGTTTGGCTACAATTGTAAAATGGCATATGCCAAGAATATGAGAGCCTGAGTGCTATCCCACACAAAGAAATAACGATGTTCATGCTATGACTTGCAGAAAAACGAAAGCTGTCCAAAATTGGGCAGTTAATCAATGGAAGGAGGACCTCCGGTTAAAACTCACTGTCCATTCAATGGGAAGTAAAGCCTGGTGGAGCTGCATCATACAGCAACAAAGATTTTCTCCTGACGACTGCATTCCCCTTCTCAACAAGCCTGATGGATCAGTTGCAACCTTCTCATGACCGACCTTCCCCTAGTCTGCATCTCGTGACTCACTCGAAGCTCAACTCTTCCATGATCACTGAAGCAGAAGTCAGGCTGCATCTAAATAAGGCTGATGTCCATAAGGCTGCTCCTCTTGCTTCACTTTTCCAAACATACCTGAGGTACAGTAAATAGCCTAATATTTGGAAGAAAGCAAACATTGTGGCAGTACACAAAAAGAAGAGCATATCAGATCCAAATAACTATCGCCCAATTTCACTCCTTTCCTCCGTAGGCTGAATATTAGAAAAAAAATCATAGGAAACAAACTGACTCATTAATTTTATATATAACAAAAAAACACCTACTAAGCACAAGGCAATTTGGCTTCAGGTCACAGAGATTGGCTTCAGACCTACTTCTGCACCTAACTACAATACGGCATCAAGCTCTTGATACTCGCAAGGACACTTTCGTTGTTGCACTCGATGTAGCAAGAGCTTTTGACATTGTGGCACAAGGGCCTTGCCTCGAAGTTGAAGAGTTTTGGAATTGACGGCAATCTACTAATGCTACTCGAAGACTACCTCCAAGAAAGAACACGGAGAGTTGTATCACAAGGCAGTGTAATCGGACCACTTCTGTGGAACGTTTACCTTAAAGATATCCTGCAGCTCATCCCTGAAGCTTATGCTTACGCTGACGACTGCACTCTCACATTCACCTGCAATACTCAAAACCGCGCAGATGCAGTTAGACATAGATGACACACTTGACTATATAATTTATTGAGGTAAAAATTGGCAGGTTACTCTGGCACCTCATAAAACCCAAACAATTATTATATTTAGACGTCAGACACCGGGCAATGCCCTTGCATCCATCATAAAGCTGAATAATGACGCCGTCAATATTAGCAGGGATATCAACATTCTTGTGACATCAAAGAGTTAGCAAAGAACACGGCAAAAAAGTTGGCTTATATACGACGCATCGCTCCTCTGCTAGACAGCAAAGGATACACAGTCCTTTGCAACTCCCAAGTCCACTCTTTGATGGAGTATTCGCCACTCGCCTGGCTGTCCTGCCCGCCAACTCATCTTGCCCTCCCAAACACCGTTCAGAACAGAGCCCAGAGTTAGTGGAACGGAAGACGCCCTTAAATGAACAGCCAACACATTTTCAGTCCCTTCAACATCGGAGAGATGTGACTGGCCTTTGTGTCTTCCACAAGATACATAAACAAAATAGTTCCCCGTTGGCATCGCTACGACTTCCACCCGCAGACGCACTCACGTTCGGGACAAGAAACACCAGTAATCGAGTCCAAGAAGTTCAGGTTCCCTTCGCGAGAACAGAGCTCTATCTGCGCTCCTTCCTGTCTAGATTTTCTAGAATGTGGAACATTTTAGGTCAAACTAGCCTGTTTTATCTCGACACATTACAGCTCTTCAAGACAGCTGTGATTGCTTGGAGATTACAATATGAACCAGGCCAAGTAATTTCCACTTTTTAGTTAGTTAGAAAATTTTAGCACAGATAAGATTAACAAAATGAATCACATTTACAGACAAAGTA
>NC_061847.1:25412896-25415396 GCF_019202785.1 Penaeus chinensis | reverse complement strand
ACTATAGACTGATGATTGCATATTGGCTGATGACTGATATTGATAGATAGATAGATAGACAGATAGATGGATAGATAGATAGATATAGATATACATAATACATATATTTATATATATACATATATATATATATATATATACATATATATATATATATATATATATATATATATATATATATAATATGTATCTATGTATGCATATATATATATATATATATATATATATATATATATATATATATATATAAATATATATATATATATATATATATATATATATATATATATATGTATATATATATATATATATATATATATATATATATATATATATACATATATATATATATATATATATATATATATATATATATGTACATACATATATATACATATACGCTTACAGCATCTATTTATCTATCTATCTATCTATCTATCTATCTATCTATCTATATGTATATGTATATATATATATATATATATATATTATATATATATATATATATATATATTATATATATATATATATATATATATATCTTGCCGCAGCACCCAGTTGGGGAACCACTGCTGTAGACTGTAGAGCGTTCATCTCTATAGGGCGGCTAAGCGACGCTCTGATACGTTCGTCAACTGTGCCGGATCTAATCAGAGCAGACAAAAGGACTGGAATATTCACAGCGCCGATTGGAGAGGACTGGGGAAAGTTGCGCGAGTGAGCGAGCGGAAAATTGTGAATTTGAAGCCTTTTTTTTTCATTTATCGAACAGTGGTTATTAAAAAGTATGATTACTTCGCGAGGATTTTCTTTATTTTCTTTCTGTTGCTGTCTGCTGTTTCAATTCTTCCTTTGTGTCTGAGTTTCTTTTATCTTATGACACTCTCTCGTTCGTTATATTATTTTGTTTTCTCTCTCGATCTTCTCCCTCCTCCCTTCCCAACCCCTTGCGTATATATCTTTTCCTTTATATTCTACTCTCATAAAAAATAAAGAAAAAAAAATGGATAAATAGATAAATAAAAATAATAATAATAATAATAAAAATCAGTCTTCTTTCTCATCTCTCACTTATCCTCTTACCCTCTTCATCCCCCCCATTCATTCCCCTTCTGCTCTCCCCAACCCCCTTCATTCATTCCTCATACCCTGTACTTCCTACACGGACTCACCCTTACCCCCCTCAAATTCTTCTCATCCCCCTCCCCTCCTTCTCTCCCTCTACTCACCTCCCTACCCCGCCACTCCCCCTCCTCTTATGCCCCTATCATTTACTCATCCTGCGATCACCCCCCCCCCCCCCCTAGCCTTTTACGTTCCCTCTGCCATCACTAACTACGCCTCTTCCTATTCTCTCTTTCCCTCTTCCTCTCTACTACCCTCTCCATTCATTCCACTCCCCAAACCTCCCTTTCTAATCATCCCTCCTTCCCTCCTAGCTTCCCCTCCCTCCCTCCCCATTCATCTCCCAACTCCCCCCCTCCCCTTCCTCTACATTCCCCTCCCTCCCTCTCCATTCATTTCCCAACTGCCCCCCCACCCCCCCCTTCCTCTACATTCCCCTCCCTCCCTCTCCATTCATCTCCCAACTGCCCCCCCCCCCCCGCCCTTCCTCTACATTCCCCTCCCTCCCTCTTCATTCTTCCCCCAGCTGCCCCCCCCCCTTTCCTCTACACTCACCCCCATCCCTCTCCTCCTCCATACATCTCCCAACTGCCCCCCCCTCTCTCTCCCTCTCCTCTCACCCCTACCCCCCTCCCTCTCCATTCATATCCCAACAACCACCACCCCTCCCTCTTCACCGACACCCTTCCCCCTCCCCCTCCTTCCCTCCTCCCTCCAATCACCTCCAATACCTCCCTCCTCCCCCCAGAACCCCAACCCCCACCCCACCTACCCCACACACCAAAAGATCGCTTAGCAAACGTCACCTTCTACAATCGATTCATTTCCCAGTCCATTTCACGCAGTTCAAAATTTGTCAAAGGGGAAATTTGGAAACGCTCCAATTTCCTTGGGAGACTCCTTGTGAAACACGCCGTCGGTATATGATCATTTTGATTCATTATCATTCACAAGGGAGAAAGTACTTCGAACGTATCATAAGAGGAGAGGAGGAGGGCGAAGGTAGAAGGGAAAAAGGAGAAAGAAAGAAGAGGAAAGCGTATAAAAAAACTTATCCAAGTAAAAGAAAAAAATACAATTGAATAAAAAAACGGGAAAAACAATTTTAGAAAAACGAAAGCGAAATTCAAAAAGGGAAAAATTCTGACCAAGAATAGCGGAAAAGTTGAATCCATAGTGCGCCTCGTTATATTCGAGTCACAAGAGAGATTCGACCCAGTGGAGAAGAGAAAGGCTTTCATATTGAATTCTGACATCGAGACCCAATTGATTGCTCTCCGACAGTAATTGGAGCGCGTTAAAGAGCGGAAGAGAGAAAGAGAGTGAGAGTGAGAGAAGAAAGGAGGAAGAGAGAGAGAGAGAGAGAGAGAGAGAG
>NC_061847.1:25398951-25403951 GCF_019202785.1 Penaeus chinensis | reverse complement strand
TCTTTCTCCCACTCCCTATTTTCGTTTACCTTCTCCCCTTCCTCCCTTTTACCATCCCATCCACTTTATTCCCCTTCTTCTTCCCCTTTCCTTCTCACAGCCCATTCTTATCCCTTAATGCATTTTCCTCAACCACCTATATCCCCCTCACCCTTTAGCTTCACCCTACCATTACCCCTTATCCCTTAGCCCTTACCTCTTACCCTTTCCAACCACCCTCTTCCCTATTCTCCCCTCTTTACTCCTCTTGACCCCACTTACCCTATCCTTACACTCTGAGGAAAACAAAAGAACTGAAATATCCGTCATTCTAAAAATATTCGTCGGTTACACCCCTTCCCCTCCCCCGACATTCCAGCCCATCCACACTTCTCCTTGGTAATTACACTCCGCCAGAGCTCTCTACTTAGCCGATCGAGGTTTGTGCGGAGCTCCACCGACGCCCGACGGGTAAGTAACCTTGCCGAAATCGCGACATTTACGTCCATTAGTATCCCGACGTTAAGTCTACCAAAATCCCGACGATTTGTTTGACCAAAATCCCGACAGTTGCGTCCATCAAAATATCGACGGTTAAGTCTACGAAAATCCCGACGATTAACCCTGCCGAAACCCCGACAGTTACATCAAAATCCCGACGCTTAACTCTTCTAAAATCCTGACAGTTGCGTCACCAAAATCCCGACGCTTAAGTCTTCTAAAATCCCGACAGTAACGTCCATCAACATATCCACGATTACCCTTCCCTTTAAAGACCCGACGATCAGCTTTACTCAAACCAAAGACCCGATTCAAAAAAAAAAAAAAAAAATCCCGACTGCAGTTACCTCAAATCAAAAAGTTAAATCCCCCCTTCCCCCCATAAAAAAAAAAAAAAAAAAAAAATCGACGATTCGACCAGCCACAACCCCGACGTCTCCCCACCAAGACGTCCATACCCACAGGAGAAAAGACGACTTAACCCACCGGAATCCCGACGAATAAACCCACCAAATCCCCCGACGGCTGAACCCACCCACGCTCACCCCCCACCCCAACCCCCACCCCACCTCTCTCTGAATTCGGACTCCCACAGGGTCTCCTCCCAGGCAATCGAGGTCTTGCAAGGGCGTTCGAGGTGCTTCTGGAACAAGCTCTCCCCTGAGGGATGTGAGGTGAGATCGATGCCGGCGGCCAGGGGGTGGGGGTGCGTACTTTAAACACTGCAGGCGAGGAGAAGGGGAGGGAGAGAGAAGAGAGAGAGAGAGAGAGAGAGAGAGAGAGAGAGAGAGAGAGAGAGAGAGAGAGAGAGAGAGAGAGAGAGAGAGAGAGAGAGGAGAGAGAGGGAGAGAGAGGGGGGGGGGGAGGAGAGAAGGGGAGGAGGAAGGGAGAAAGAGGGAAAGAGAGAGGGAGAGAGAGAGTATATGTGTGTGTGAGTTTGTGTGTATGTGTGTGTGTGTGTGTGTGTGTGTGTGTATGTGCGTGCGTGTGTGTGTGTGTGTGTGTGTGTGTGTGTGTGTGTGTGTGTGTGTGTGTGTGTGTGTGTGTGTGTGTGTGTTAATATGGAAGCAATAAGAACAGTGTAACGGAAATTAAAGAAAAGCAATAAAATTGATCATAAATTAGCATGTATAAAGTGCGAAATTCAATTAATGTTATCATTACAGAAGGGAATGAAGTTGTGTCCTCTTAATAAATATGCAGTTCTTTCTAATTGTTTCTACACGCAGTGAAGAAACAACAATAAAGAAACGGCTCACGGAAGCACATTCACATACACACAAACATACACACAAACACACACGCACACACACACACACATACACACACACGCAAAAACACACACACACACACACACACACACACACAAACACACATTTACAAACATACACACACACACACACACACACATTTGCATACTCACACATACACGTACACACACAGAGGCACATTCACACACACCCATACATTTCTAGACCCATGCGCGCACACTTACACACACACAAACACACACACACACACACACACACACACACACACACACACACACACACACACACACACACACACACGCATACATACACACATACACACATACACACTTCCAGGTGACCACTAGCCAAGCCTCTGAAAAACTGAAAGCCAATGACAATTATTCATTCATTCACTCGGTCATTCACCCAGTCAATCGATACTACAGTCAGTCACTTTTTTGTCATTCATTCACTCAGCCAGTCACTCACTCTTTATTCATTTTTCATTTATTTGCTTGAATAGCGGAGGCTTATAAATATCTATGTTAAAGTTTCGAAGATTAATTCTTCAAAAGACATAAAAAATCTTGTTTTATTTTTCTTCCATTCTTGTCTCGTTTATATATACTATTTTATTTGTATATCCGTTTCTGTTTTTGTCTTTAAATTTCATTTCAATTTTTCTTTGTGTTTCCTTTCTTTCTTGTTGTTATTTCATTTTTTTTTTTTTTTTTTTTGTTATTGCGGTTCTTTTTTATCTTCTTTTTACCCTCCACCTTCCCCTTCTCCTTTACTTTGTTATCCTCATCCATATTCATCGATTCGTATCCTTTCTCCTCTTTCTTCCCCTCTTCCTTCTTTTATCCTGTTCTTTCGTCGCTTCTCTTTGCTTTCTCCATGTCTCAGCCTCGCCCCCCCCCCCCCCACTCTTCTTTCTTCCTCTCTTTCCTTCTCATTTATATTCCTAATTGTCTCCTCCATCCTCCCCTGCTATCTCCTATCTCCTCTTTCTTGTCTCCTCAATCCTCCCATCTTATGGACTTTTCCTCTTCTCCCTTCTCCTTCTCCTCTCTCTCGCTTCTACTTTTGCATCCACCTTCTCCCTTCTCGTTCGCCTTTCCCTCCTCACTCCTCATTCACCTCCCTCCCCCTTTTCCTCCTTCTTCCTCCTTCCCCTCCTCCCTCCTCTTCGTCTTAACCTTCCTTTTCACCTACTCCTCTTTCCCTTTTCCCTCCTCCCTCCCCCTTCTCCTCCTCCCTCCTCTTCTCCTCCTCCTTTCTCCTTTTTCTCCTCCTTCCTCCTTCCCCTCCTCCCTTCTCTTCTTCTCACCCTTCCCTTTTTCCTTCTCCTCCATCCTCTTCTCCTCCTCCTTCCTCTTCTCCTCTTCCCTCCTCCTTCCTCCTTCTCCTCCTCTCATCTTCTTCTCATCCTTCCCTTCCTCCTTCTCCTCCTTCCCTTTTTCCTCCTCCTTCCCCCTTCTCCTCCTCCCTCCTCTTCTCCTCCTCCTTCCTCCTTTTCCTCCTCCTTCCTCCTTCCCCTTCCCTCCCCCTTCTCCTCCTCCCTCCTCTTCTCCTCCTCCTCCTCCTCCTCCTCCCCCTTCTCCTCATCCTTCCTCTCCTCCTCCTCCTTCCTCCTTTTCCTCCTCCTTCTTCCTTCTCCTCCTCCCTCCTCTTCTCCTCCTCCTCCTCCCCCTTCTCCTCCTCCTTCCTCTCCTCCTCCTCCTTCCTCCTTTTCCTCCTCCTTCTTCCTTCTCCTCCTCCCCTCTTCTCCGCTTCTTTCTTATCACAAACGACGTTTTACACACGAATAATCGGAGATCTGCGTCTCGGTTCTCCCCGGGGCCATAAACACGTGGTAAAATGTCCGCTTTGATCATGCGACTTAAAGATACACACAAGAACTTTTTTTTTTTTTTTTTTTATATCTTAGTCTCCATTTTTCTTTTTCTTTTTTCGTTCTTTACTTCACGCACATGTTTATTTGTTTCTTGTGTTCTAGATTTTTTTGTTTTATTATTTCTGTTTATTTTTTATATATTTTTTTTTTATCTCTCTCTCTCTTTTTTCGTTTTTAATGCTATCTTATATTTTATTTCTCCGTCTTCAAATCTTTCTGACAAGCCGGGGGTGGGTTGGGGTAGGGGTGGGAATAGGGACAGTTTGGGAGAGGGAGGGAAGGAACGAAAGAGGAAAGGAGAGAAGAGAGAGGATAGGAAGAGGCGAGGGGTCAATATGTAAGACGGAGAGGAGGTTGGGAGAGGAAGAAGCAAACACACAGAAAAGGCTTTAAAGGTAAAACAGAGGTAAATGGCTGCATTTTTTGGGGAAGAGAAAGATAATGATTATAAGGGGCAAAGAGGAAGAGGATAAACGAAGAAAAAAAAAAAGAGAGAGAGAGAGAGAGAGAGAGAGAGAGAGAGAGAGAGGGAGAGGGAGAGGGAGAGAGAGAGAGAGAGAGAGAGAGAGAGAGAGAGAGAGAGAGAGAGAGAGAGAGAGAGAGAGAGAGAGAGAGAGAGAGAGAGAGAGAGAGAGAGAGAGAGAGAGAGAGAGAGAGAGAGAGAGAGAGAGAGAGAGAGAGAGACAGAGACAGAGACAGAGAGAGACAGAGAGAGAGAGACAGAGACAGAGAGAGACAGAGAGAGAGAAACATAGACAGAGAAAGACAGACAGAAAGAGACAGAGACAGACAGAGGCATAGAAAGAAACAGAGTTAGACAGAGACAGAGATAAGAAGAATAAAGATAAGAAAGACGAGAGGAAGATATGTGAAAGAGATAGAGATATTCTACTTAACCTCAGATCTTCGAGTCGAGATATAAACACCTCGGCACACGTGTTTATGATTATTCCACCTACACTTTTTGCCCCGTTGATTTATATTAGGGAGGATAGCCGTCTCAATATCCACATATAGACACGGGTGCTCTCAGAACCCGCACACGCACGGCACTTCAAGTAAGACATGCTGGCAGCAGGATGTTGGAGTATACTTTTTGTCTTGTCTCTCTGGCTTTGCATGGATAGTATAGATGGATGACGGTGTTTAGGTGGGTGGCTGGGTGGGTGGATATTTAGATAAACTGATGGGTTGGTAAATGGATGGAGAGACATATATTCATTATATATTCATATAAGTGCATATATATGTATGTATATATATATATATATATATATATATATATATATACATATATATATGTATATATATATATATATATATATGTATATACAGACATATATGTATATATATATATATATATATATATA
>NC_061847.1:25386667-25391667 GCF_019202785.1 Penaeus chinensis | reverse complement strand
TCTCCTTCAACAAAATTCCAATCGCACTGAAAGCCGATCCAATCCTTTAAATTGTAGTAAAGCTGCTTTCTTTTTTTCCTCTCTCTCTATCTCTCTCTTTTTAACAGTTTCAGTCCAAGTTTTTCCCATCCGGATTCTTTTTTTTTATAAAATGTTCTACGTCACTGGGAATTATTGCTTATCTGTTCTCCGATTTAACCCTTTATTTAATTGGTTTAGGGTGTTATAGTTTGTCAGTAACATGAACACGCATTACATGATCGCAAATTTATCCTTTGTAAAGAGGAAGTTGTTTTTTTCTTTTTTTAGTAATATCTTGATTTGCATTTTTCTTCTTTCACTTTCTTTCTTTCTTTCTTACTTATTTAGCTCTCTCTCTCTCATTCTTTTTCTCTCCCTCTGCCGTATTCATCATTTACTCTCCGTCATTATTATCTTCATTCCCATCCGATCCTTCTCTCTCTCTTTCGTTCAAACCTTTAATGTTCTTAATCTTTTCTCATCTCATATCTCTATCCTCATTTTTCTTTTATGTTTCCCACTTTTCCATCTCCTTATCTTTCCTATTAAAAAAAAAAAAAAAAAAAAAAAAAATGATTGATTATTCACACTTTAAAACAATCAAGCTTCTTATTACAAACAAAAGACGATCGGAAACCCTTTTTCGAGACGATCTGAACGGACTCGCAATCATGCCGATTCATCCTTATTTGCTGAAAGTCACAATTCAGTGATTTTATGACATTCAATTTGTCTTCCTTTATTCTTTGAATTATTCCAATAACGTTTTAGAATGCATTTACCTCTAATCGAGTGATTTCATACCAGAACAGTTCTAACTTAAATGGTCATACTCGGTTCAATATTTTGGCTCAAATGATTTTCGATAGTACTGTTGTATGAACCCTAATTATTGCTTCATTAAGGCTAGCTCCAATTTCCCTATACTCGTTGTTGCTTGTTAACGTAATTATTATAATTACATTTGCTGCTACCATGATAGCAGTGATTATTAGTTCGGTATTGTTATCATTATACTCATTATTATCAATAGTTTTACTACAACATTCCCTTATTCTATTATTCTCATTTCACTTAGCAAAAGAGCAATAAAAGATGAAAAAAGGAACAGGGCCGACCCCCCCCCCCCCCCCCCTTCTCCCCCTCCCCACTAAACCCAACCTCACAAAAGCGATTACGAGAGAATGTTTTTGCTAGCCTGAGTCGCTGACCTCCGCTCGTAAAGAATGAAATGATAATACTATCCCTTCCCTTATCATAACGCCGGTTGAGCTTTGGTAAAGATTTTCTTTTCAAATTCCATTAAGCAAAAGTTCTTGGTCGTTTTAAAAAAAAGCGTGTTTTTTTTCTATTTTAAAAATATTTTTAATATATATATATATATATAAAATAATAAAATGATAGAGGGGGAGAGAGAGGGGAGAGAGAGAGAAGAGAGAGGGGAGTGAGGGGGAGAAAAGAGTAGAGGGGAAAAACAGGGGAGGAGAGGGAGAAGAGGGGAGAGAGGGGAGAGAGGGGTGAGAGAGGGGAGGGGGGGAGAGAGAGAGGAGGAGGAGGAGAGAGAGAGAGAAAAAGGAGAGAAAATTTTTGTTGTTTATTTTAATTATTTATAATAATATATATATATTTTATATATATATATATATAAACACCCACACACATACACACTCACACCACACACACAAACACACACACACAAAATATATTATATATATATATATTTTTTAATTTTATATATATATATTAAATTATATATATATATATATATATATATATTATTATATTATATATTTATATATATCATATTATATATATATATCAATATATATATATATATAAAATTATATATATATATAAAATATATTCATGTTGAAAAAGGTATAATTAGAATAAATATTTACAATAAAGAGATGTATTTGACCGGTTGGGGATTACACCTTCGTCAGAATACATGATTTTGACGAAGATATATATGGTTTTGTGTGTGTGTGTTTATATATATATATATTTATATTATAATATATATATATATTTGTTTATTTATATATATATATATTTATTTTATAAAAAATACCGTGTGTTACTTTGCATGAAAGGAATCTGTCTTTTTATCGAAACACGAATGGAAATCTCTCGTAGAAAGCAGTGGAATCCCAGTCCCGACTCCGTTATCTTATTTTTTTCCTTAAAAGTTTCGATGTTACTGATTCCAGAAAGATGTCGGAAAATTTTTATTACTATCAAAACGAACTTATTTTTCGTTTTTAAAAAAAAAATCAGTTCAACTAAACACACCAAAAACCTAAATGAAACAAAAATCCTTTAGCTCCTAAGCAAAATGATTTCATTGGTTGAAATAATAGAAAAGGAAATTTTTTTTTTTTTTTTTTTTTTTTCTGGATTTCTCTTCCGTAAAACCAGGGTTTTCCCCCTTTCCTTTTTCCCTTTCTCTCTTTTTCTTTTCCTTCTCTTTTTTTTTTCCCCTTCTCCTCGTATAGTAATTCTTTAAATCTTTTTTTTCCTCCTTTCTCTCTAACTACCTTTTTCTTTTTCCTCTCTCTTTTTCTCTTTTTTTCTTTTTTTTCTTTCTTTCTTTTTTTTTTAAACCCTTTTTTTTTTCTTTTTTCCCTTTTTCCTTTCTTTTCCTTGTTCTCTTTCCCCCCCCCTTTCCTTCCCTTTTTTCCCCCCCTTTTTTTTCTCTTCCTCTCTCTTTTCTTCCCCCCCCCCTCCTCTCTCCTTTATTTTTTTCCTCATTATCCTTTTTTTCTCTCTTTTCTTTTGGCCCCTTTTTTCCCTTTTTCTTTTTTTCTCTCTCCCCTCTTCTTTCCTTTTTATAACTTTCCTTCCCCCGCCCCTTTTTTTCCTTTTCTTTCCTCTTCGCTCTCTCTCTTCTCTTCTTCTCTTTTTTTCTTCTCTCCTTCTCTCTCTTTTCTTCTCTCTCTTTCTTTTCCTTCTCTTCTTCTCTTTTTCTCTTCTCTCTCTCCTCTCTCTCCCCCCCCCCTCTTCCTCTCTCCTTTTTCCTTCTTCTTTTTCTTCCTCTCTCCTTTTCTCCTCTCTTTTTTTCCCCCTTTTCTTTTCCTCCCCTTTCTTCCCAAAGCTCTCCCCAAAAAGGGGGCCTTTTTTAAATTTTTCTTTTCTCTCTCTAAAGGGCTTCGTCCCGGGGAACAAAATAGTTTCCTTTTTTTTTTTCTTTCCTCTCCTTTCTTTCCTTCCCCTTTTTTTTAAATTTTTTTTCTTTTTTCTTATTTTTCTCTCTTTCCTTTTTTTTCCAAATTGCCCTTTTCTAAAGATATAACAACCCCGAAAAACCCCAAAAAAAAATCAACCTACAGGACAAAAACATTCACAAACAAAAACATATTCCCCTAAGATAAATTGTAAAGAGAAGAGTAAAAAAAAAGAGGAAAAAAAAAAAAATTTTGGGGGGGAAAGGGATGTTGAAGAGGTTAGCTAATGAGTGATAATGAACCGAAGGAATAATAGAAAAAAAGAGAGGGAGAAGAGATAGGTAGATAGATAGATAGAATAGAAAGAGAGAAAGGAGAGAGAGAGAGGAGAAGTGAGAGAGGGAGGAGAGAGAGGAGAGAGAGAGGAGAAGAGAGGAGAGGGAGAGAGGAGAGGAGAGAGAGGGATAGATAGATAGATAGAAAATAGAGAGCGAGGAGAGAGAGAGAGCGAGAGAGGGGAGAGAGAGGAAAAAAATACAGAACAGAGAGAGAGAGAGGAGGGGGAGAGGAGAGAGAGGAGGAGGGGGGAGGAGAGGAGAGAGAAAGGGGAAAAGAGAGAGAACAGGGGAGAGGGGGAGAGAGAGAGAGGAGAGAGGAGAGAGGAGAAGAGAGAGAAGGGGAGAGAGAAAGGAGGAGGAGGAGAAAGATAGATGGAGAGAGGAAAGGAGAGAGAGAGAGAGAGACAGAAAGAGAGATGAAGAAACAGTGGCCAATTATCCTTCTCCGCTTTCCTCTTCTTTCTTCGTTTGCTTTGTAGCCTTTCCTGTCCCGGAAATCTTTTGTCTTTTCGTTTTCTCTTATGTCTTGTATTTACTCTTTTCACGTCAGGTGTGATGACAAACTTTTTCTCCTTTTCCTTTCTCCGTTCTTGTTATTAATAATGAATTAAAATACAATAGTCATAATGGCTGTAAATAAATAGCAATAGTAAGAAAAGTTATTAGGATTGATGATAATGATTATAATGATGATAGTGATAATGATAATGGTCATGGTGACAATGACATTATTACTGATGATTATTTTTAAAAAGTTCCTAAATAATATTAAGATGATTGACATATAGATACGTAAATCTAAGCAGATGTAAATATAAAATAAAGGATACACTTGATGACGATGATGATAATAATAATAATGATAATAATAATAATAGTAAATAACAATAAAAATAATGATACAAATAGTAATAATAATGATAATGATAATAATAATAATAATAATAATAATAATAATAATAATAATAATAATAATAATAATAATGATAATCAAAATAATAATAATGATTATAATAATCAAAACAATAATAATGATGATGATGATGATGATGATTATGTTAATAACCATAATAATAATGATAATAATAATATAATGATAATAATAATAATAATAATAATAATAATAATAATAATAATAATAATAATAATAATGATAATAATAATAATAATAAAAACAATAATAATGATGATGATGATGATAAGACTGATGATATTGATAATAATAATAATAATGATAATGACAACAATGATTATGATAATAATAATAATGATGATAATAACAGTACTACTACTAATAATGATAAAACAAATGATGACAGTAATATAGATTTGTATTTGATTATTCTCTTGATAATGATGATAAACCTTATAACCAAAAAACATAATGACAAAAAACAACTAACAAAAACAATAATAAGTAAAAACCAAGAGCAACAAGAAGAAAAGCAAAAACTTAAATTCGAAAAAAGAGAGT
>NC_061847.1:25344167-25346667 GCF_019202785.1 Penaeus chinensis | reverse complement strand
CTTTATCCAAGTTGTCTAAACCTTACGAATTGCATCTATAACTGTGTCGTTATTTAATTCAGTTGTTGCGTTTTGTATCTACAGCTGTTACGTTACCTAGTTTGATTGTTATGTTTTGCATCTAAAACTGTTACGTTATCTAGCTTGAGTGTTACGTTTTGCGTCTAAAACTGCTACCTTATTTAGTTGAATTGTTACCTGTTTTAGTGCAGTTATGAAGGAACGAATGAACGAACACATAAACGAATGAGACGAAATAAAAGCTTTTTGTGCTTATCCGTTTTCTCCTTTATTACTGCGTAGCAACTAGAAATGCTTGTCTATTTTCTTGGTCGATTAAATATATAATCTGTCTAAGATCATTTGATTTGTGAGTATTCTTTAGGTAACGACTGCAAGTTAATGGGTTGGCAATTCTTTAATATCTTAGAATACCTTTTATTAGTTCTTAACTTTCATCTCCCGATTGTTTTCCTCTTCTTATTCCTTTTATTCGCCTTTGCCTTTCCTCTCTACTAATGATAAGGACGTTTCTTGCCACTACGTCTTCTCTTTTGTCTAAGACTGGGCGCTTGAATGGGCCAGTTTGCTTTAAAAGTCACGTGTCGCTTTTAATATTTCTATTGTTGTTAAAGGTCAGTTGATAATTTGTTTATTGCATTTGTTTGTGTGTTTTTCCTTATTCGAATTTCCACCGATTTGTTGTGAAAGCAATGTAAATTCATTTTGTTGCTTGTTAAACTTACGAACGTCCTTTTTTTATTATACTTTATCACCTAAGATACTTTAAGTCTGGTTCACATAACTTTTATCTTCCTACTTTTTCGCGCAAGTTGTCTAGTTTCCCCCGAAAGTTTACTGGAATTTAGCACTTCATTTACTCTCGCTGCTTCAGGTGAGGACTTCTATATTGCGCTGAAGAAGCTGTTAATTTGGGGTGTCGTTTTCTTCGTTGCGTTTGTCTGTAATAAGACAAAGTTCTGTCGCTCTGTTGCTCTAGTTGGCGAGGTTAAGAAGCGGCTTCTAGATGGTCTTATTCCTTTTTCATCTTAAGTATGGTTTGATTTCACTTATTTGAAGGTTACTATCAATATTTACCTTATGAATGGTTAGAAGCGTCACAGAAGGACTTTAGGAATAACAGTAACATTATTTAAATACTGTCGCCCTTTACGACGTTGAAATCTATTTATCTAGATTTCCATGCCCACTTCCTGCCGACTCTCCTTTCGAAAATTCATTAGCGATATTGCGAAACCGACCTTTGCCCTATTCTGTTCGTATTTTTTTCTCCCATTCTTCTCGTTCTACTCTTAATCCTATTTTAATTTGTAATTCGCCCATGAACAAAGCGAAATGGGCCTTTAATCTACCTGTACTTCACAGACATTTTCTTCCTCACTTTTGCTATGACTAGAAGTTTGGCTATCTTGAAGCTGTATCTTCTTTCTTGGTTAGATCTTAGAGAAGCTGGCTCTTTTACCAACATTCAAATTCACACAAGGATTATTTCTAAGACTCTTGAGAGCTAAGAAACTTGTCCCTAATTCTTGTTTGTTCCCCTTAACTTTATCTCTCCACTATAGTATCTTTTGATTTTAGAAAATCCCTACAGCTTCCCATTCAGTACAGAAATGCTCCTTCAGCAGAGCTAATAGATCAGGTACTTTTCTCACTATCCTTACATTTAAAAAAAATAGCTTCCTGATTTCGACGAGGTCTTCCTCTGATCGCTACAATAGCCAGGGGCTATTTCACCTCCCGGAGCAAAGGCCCAGTATCTTGTCCTTAAAGTCGGGTTTGTCAGGAAGAAAAATGGAAATACCCCCCCCCCCCCCTACACACACACACTCACGCACACACTTTGTCTTCTGGGAAAGTCTTGGAGGGAGAAGTAGTAATTTTCTCAGGAACCTAATGATAAATTTCTTGCATTGCTGAATCAAACGTCTTGATAAGTCAAAGGAATAAGCAAACCTGCATACCAAATCAAAATCGACTCCACAAGCAGAGCAGAAATAGACAGATAGATATTGAAATGAAAGAAAAAAACTGTTGATACATAGACAGCTTAATATATATGACGTGCACAAATGTACGTGTACCATCATTAGACTTAATATACTTAAGTATGTATCACTGCCTGAGTATAAACAGGCAGACATATATGCCATGAAACCTCACATCTCTTAAAAAAAGAAAAAAAAAAAAAAAAAAAAAAAAACGAAAAAAGAAGTAGAAACCGAAGACGAAGAAAAAAAACGAGAGATTCTTTTTACCAATCAAGCCTGAAGACGTATCCTCGCATCTCTCACGCAAGGGGGCATTTAAATCCCGTTTTTCATGCTTTACGACGTCTCGTTAGGATCGATCGTGACGTCAGAGGTATCCGGGTCCTTTAGACGAACGCGGTTACATGAGTGCGCGGGGAAAATACCCTTTGCCTTCTAACGTTGCTTAATTTGCGGTAAATCATCTCAGAGTCATTATCGGATCAATG
>NC_061847.1:25329167-25331667 GCF_019202785.1 Penaeus chinensis | reverse complement strand
TCATCATTAATATTGTTATCACATAGCTATTATTTCGGTATTTGTCTTACTACTTAGTCATCTTTTTATCACTTTATGTTCATTAATCTTAATTTAAATTAGTTTACTTCTTCTTCTTCCTTTCTTTATCAATGCCTTTGTTATCCTTCTCCCCAATATCTGTATTTGGCTCAAGATAATAAAAGATAATATAAGAGAAAATCAATTAAAAGGAAATGAAAGTGAACTGAAATGAAATGAAAAATAAAACAAAATGTAAAACTAAACTAGAAAAGAATTAGATCAAATATTATGAAAACAAGATGATAAAATAGGATACAACGAAAGCAAATCAACACAAATCATATGACTAAAATGTAAATAAAAACACAGAACAAAACACAAAACAAAAGCTAAATCAAGCTAAAAAAAATCTATAAAAATACAACGAAATTAAGTTGGATCAAAAACACAAAAACAAAATAAAACTGAGTAAAGTACAACAAAAACTAACAAAAACACACACTTAAAACAAAATAAAAATCTAGAAAACATGGCACGTATAGAATTGTATTTACTCTCGGCGATATACTGCAATTGACGTATATCTTTAATTAATATAAATAGCAAGTCAGCTGAATCTTCACGGAATTATAATTTGTTAGTGATATAATTTACTGGTGGTTATAATGGTTGTGATGGTGATGATGATGGTAATGGTGATTGTGGTAGTGTGGTAAAGGATGATAATGACTGTGATAATGACTGGGATCATTATGATTCTGTAAAGGATAATGATGGCGGTAATGGTGATGACATAATCATCGTTATCTTCAGAATTATAATTGCAAAGACAACAATAATAATAAAATTATGATTAATGATGGTGGCGGTAATAAAGGTAAACATAATGGTAATGCTAATAATAATGTTAATCACGTATTATAATCATCACAATATAATGATAACAACAACAATAATATGGATGGTAATAAAAATAATAACGCTTACAAATGTGAGTATTATAGTAATATATGTATATGTATATATATATATATATATATATATATATATATATATATATATATATATTTATATTATTTTAACATTACTATTAATATTACTATTATTGTTATCATTACCATTATTATTATTATTATTGTTATCATTATCATTATTATTATTACCATTATTAATGTCATTATTGATTTTACTATTATTATTACTATCATTATCATTGATATTGTTATTACCATTATTATTGTCATTATTGATTTTACTATTATTATTACTATTATTATTTTTACTCTTTTATTGTTATTACTCAATATGAATACTATCATATTAAAAAAAAGTCATAATAATAATCCTCTTAATAATAATTAACATCATTATCATTGGTGTCATGATAATAATAACAATAACAAAACCAACCAATAGTAATAACAATGACAGTTGACACTGAACATAAAAATGGTCAAATAAAACTCGCACATAAGGACAGAAGAACTACCCTTCCCTTCCCTTTAACACTATCTTGCCCCCTTCACCCCGACGCCCACACACGAAACACCCAAACAGAGGAAATAACAGACGCGTCACTTCACAACCTTTCACAACCTCTCATAACCAGACCTCGCTACATTTATCCACGCCGTCCAGTGCAGAAAGCTTTTCCCTGTCATGGCATACGGACGCCTAACAATGTCTCAACACGGAAGACGAGAGCAAAATGGACCTCCTCCAACCCAGACGTCGGGAGAGAGGTCCTCCTTGCACCCCCCTCCCCCCCCCCTCCCTCCCATCCTCCCCTTCGCCGTGGAGTATTATCTCAGAAAACGGGAAGGCGCTTCGAGGGTGACCGGTTCTTCTTTTTCTTATTCTTGTTTGGTTTTTCCTTTGTTCTTGTTTTTTTATTGGTGTCTCTGCTCTGTTATTCGTGTGTGTGTGTGTGTGTGTGTGTGTGTGTGTGTGTGTGTGTGTGTGTGTGTGTGTGTGTGTGTATGTGTATGTGTATGTGTGTATGTGTGTATGTGTGTATGTGTGTATATGTGTATGTGTGTATATGTGTATGTGTGTGTGTGTGTGTGTGTGTGTGTGTGTGTGTGTGTGTGTGTATGTGTGTGTGTAAGTGTGTGTGTGTGTGTGTGTGCGTGTGTGCTTATCTTGATTAGCTTCTTTTGTTTCAGTACGGAAAAAGAGCTAAGCACAGGGGGCCAGTGTGTCATGTTTGAATTATTATATAAACATTTACGATTATGCATATTTTTGCATAAACAACGTTCTTATGGATATTGTTCCGTGTTGCAATAGTTCTGTTTGGAAATATTTACCTCTTGACATCCTCATCTCTGCTTTTTACTTTCAACTTTACACGGTGTTCTCTTATTCTTTCTGTGTTCGAAATTCTAAGGCCTTTTTTACCTACAGTCCCTCTTCCTGTAGCATTATCAAGTTGCTCCTATTCCTTCCTCCATTCAAAGTAGTAAGCCCAATTTTATGTAGTTTATCTTATCGTAGT
>NC_061847.1:25309167-25311667 GCF_019202785.1 Penaeus chinensis | reverse complement strand
GAGAGAGAGAGAGAGAGAGAGAGAGAGAGAAAGAGAGGGAGAGAAAGAGACAGGGAGTTAGAGACAAGGAGAGAGAGAGAGAGAGAGAGAGAGAGAGAGAGAGAGAGAGAGAGAGAGAGAGAGAGAGAGAGGAGACTTGGATTTCGCCCTTTGCAATCTATATATAACGATGTTATGTTCTTATCTGCAAGTCACTCGCACAGAAGAAGGAATGTCTTCAATTCTAGGATGTCAAAGGAAGAGATGCGGGAAAAATGTCTTGTGATTTACGCCAAGTTTACAAACAGCGGGTGCTTTGCTCTACCTCCGCGCCATCTGTTGCATGAATGGATCCCTACACCGCCCTGTCGTAGCGCCATCTGTTGCTTAAAAGGAGTCTTATTTTGCTGACCCTTAACGCTATCTATTGAATGCATGACTCCATATTTCTGTCTCATTCGTAACCATTTGTTGGATGAATGTACCCCAACATGGCCTCTGTTATCTGCATCACGCGGCAGAGAGACATGTTACTAGCGGTGAGACTGACACACGGTTTATATCACGTCAGAGCTTATTAACTGCAATGAAGTTTAGATATTTATATGTGCATTTTTCTTATAAAAGCGCGAGGCAAGGCAAAATTAAAACGAAAATGTTTCTCATGCAGTCAATTTGAAAACGAGAAAGTTATGGCCAAATAAAATACCGTCAATGAAACACTAAAATCATATAACGATCAGCTAGATCAAAAGAAAAGCGAGAAAATATTTGAGAAAACAACACACTTACAAAATTAAGTAAAGGAAAGGTTTCAATAAGTATGACTGATAAAGAGGCTCAGTCCCGTCAAAGTGAGTAAACAGAGCGATAAATAATTTGGACAAACAGATGCAAGACAAAGTTTACACGATGTTTATTTCCAGTTAATAGATTATCAGAATCAAAAAAAAAAAAAAAAAAAAAAAATTCATCGGAGAAGGAAAGATATTTTAATCTGGTGAATGTGCACTCTCTTTCATTGTACTGTTTTCTTTGTCTGTCATCCATAATAACGCATGACTGTGATTGCTTGCTAAATCATTTCATAAATCTGAAAACAGAATAGATGATCAATTAATTAAACGAACGAATTAATTGGATAAAATCAGTTAAATCACGTAAAGCTTTTATCAAAACAATCTGCTTTTCACATCAAATCGGTCTGATTGATGGAAAAAAAAAATTATTTCGAACTTTTTCACATCTCGTATCACATAATCTAGATTCATTTATATCACACGAGGCACGGTTTAATCTCGAAAAAAATAAATATATCAAAATACTTGTGGGAAATTAATATAGGATTGTTATAATTCTGCCGGTGTGTATATCATCACATGAATAATGCTGATGGCGACTGCACTATTATCAAAAATAAATATAACATGCTAATGCTAATGCTGAAAATCGTATCAAAGGATTTTTATTCGAATAATGATAGCGTCGCTCATAATAATGCTAATGATCCTTTATATCTGTTTCATAGTACGAAAGGTATTTTGTCTTCGCTTACTGAGAGATAATTATAATAGCAGTGTTATTAATGTGTTGAATAACAGTTATGGTAATGGCTAAATCGGAGGTGATAATTATGAGGCGGATGATTGATGATGATGATAACAATGTCAGTGATAATAGTGATAATGATAATAATGATAATTGTAATGACAATGATAATGGTAACTATGATAATGCTAATACTATCTAAGATATTGTTAAAGAAATAGAAAGATAATTACCGTCATGATAATAATATATCATATTAGTAATGATGATGATAATGATGAAAATAATGATGATAATGACAATAATACTAATAATCATCATTATAATAACTGTAAGAAAAACATTGACAAAACAACAACCACACCAATAATGGTTATGATATTGAAAATGATAGTAGTAGAAAAGATAATGATAATACTTATGGTAATAGTAATACCAATACTACTACTACGACTACTACTACTACTACTACTAGTAATAATGATACTAAATGATACCAGTAACAACATCAACATAACAATAACAAAACAGTTACAACAATAATAACGGTAATAATAATAATAATAATAATAATAATAATAATAATGATAATAATGATAATAATAATAATAATAATAATAATAATAATAATAATAATAATAATGATAATGAGAATAACAATGATAATGATGATGATATTAATAATAATAATAATAGTAATAATGATAATGATAATGAAATAATAATTATTATTAGCAGTAGCAACAACAGTAGTAATAGTAGTATCATACTAATAACAAAACAACAACAATAATAAAAATTATATTAATAGTAATAACTATAATAATAATAATAAATATAATTTATGCCATATTCTCTCTCATTCTCTTCCCTCATCTTTTCTCTAGCCCCCCCCCCCCCCCCCCCCGCTTCCCCTGGAATGGCAGTTCAAGTCACCAGAAAGTCAAAGGAGAAGAGGAAGAGGCAGGGGGTG
>NC_061847.1:25291667-25294167 GCF_019202785.1 Penaeus chinensis | reverse complement strand
ATGCCCGGGGCTGTGATTCTCTCATCTCGGGAGGCAAGAGATAGCGAGACATCGGGCAAGACGTGGAAGAGAGGAATAAATGGAGAAAGATGAAAGCATAGGAGGAGGAGGAGGAGGGGGAGAGGGGAGAGGGGGGGAGGAAGGCAAAAGGGGAGGAAAGGAGGGAAATTGGGTTGGAGAAAGGGAGGGGGGAGGGAAGGGGAAGAGGGGAGAGATGAGGAGGAAAGGGGGGGAAACTGGGGTGGAGAAAGGGGGAAGAGAAGAGTAAGAGAGGGGAAAGGGAAAAGGGGAGGAGAGGAGGGATAGTGAGAAGGAGAGAGTAGGGAAGAATAGGGTGTAGGAAGGATGTAGAGGATTGGGGGAATGGGATGAGAAGGGAAGGAGAGATTGTAGGGGGGAGAAAGGAGGGGACGATAGGGTAGGAGAAGGATAGAGAGGGTGTTGTAGCAGAGGAGGGAAGGAGAGATAATAGAGTAGGGGAATGATGGAGGGATAATTTGGGGAGGAGGAGGAGAAAAGAGAGAGGAGGAGTGAAGGAGGGATAATGGTGTAGGGGAAAGATGCAGGGATAGGATGGGGGAGGAGGGGGAAGAGAAGGAAGGATAATGGGGTGGGGGAAAGAGGAAGAGACAGGATAAGGGAAGGATAGAGAGCATAAAAACTGAAGGAGGGGGATACGATGGGGAGAGAAAGGGAGGGGGAGGGGCTAGGTGGGGAGAGAAAGGGAGAATTGAGGAAGAGAAAGAATGGAGAGGGGGGAGGGAGGGAGAAACGAAGAATGTAGAAGGACAGGTGGATTGAAAAGGGAGTGGGGCATATGAAAAAAAGAAGAGGAGGGGTGGGGGTACGAGTAGACGAGATGAAGGGAGTAAAGAGATGAGGTATAAGGTGGGGGTAGGGGATGGGAATGGGGTGGGAGAGGGGAGAGGAGGGGGAAGGGGAGGTGGAGTGGAAGCGAGGATCCTGATGGATGAGGTACGACGAAGGAAGGAGGGGAGATAGTGACAAGAAAGAGGAATTGAGGAGAGGAGATAACGGGGAAGAGGAGGACGGGAAGAGGGGAGATAGGAGGAAAAAAGAAAAAGAGGAAGGGAGGAAGGAAGATAGATAAGATAAGAAGATATAATGGAGAGAAGGCGATACGAAAGAGTAGAAAAGAGAGAGGAGAGATGGCGAAAAGGGAGAGAAAGATTATAGCGAAAAAGAAGAGGAGGTAAAGGGGGGGAAGAAGTAAGGGAATAACCGAGAGAACGAAGATGAAGAATAAGAGAAGAGGGATGATAGCAAAGAAGAGGAACGGAGGAGAAGTTGTGAGAAAGAAAAGAAAGGAAGATTGGAGAAGTGGAAGAGAAGGAATAAGGAAAGAAAACGAGATGGAGAGAGGGTAGATTGTGAGGAAATTGGAAAACAGAAGAAAGGGGGAGGAAGAGGAGAACGAAAAGAAGTGGAATAAGCACGAAAGGAGTAGGGAGAGGGGATGACATAAAAGACACGTGATAACGATAAGGTAGAAGGCTGTAAGTGAAGGGAGAGAGAGAAAGAGAGAGAGAGAGAGAGAGAGAGAGAGAGAGAGAGAGAGAGAGAGAGAGAGAGAGAGAGAGAGAAAGAGAGAGAGAGAGAGAGAGAGAGAGAGAGAGAGAGAGAGAGAGAGAGAGAGAGAGAGAGAGAGAGAGAGAGAGAGAAAGAGAGAGAGAGAAAGAGAGAGAGAGAGAGAGAGAGAGAGAGAGAGAGAGAGAGAGAGAGAGAGAGAGAGAGAGAGCAAAGAAGCAAAGGCAATATGGAAATGAGTTAGAATAAAAATGTGGAAAGGAGAGAGAATTAGGAAACGAAGAGGGGAGGGAAGGAGGGAAGGAATAAATAAAATAGGTAGAGCAGAGGGGAGAGAGAAATGCAGGTCGGATGAAAAGGGCGAGGGGAAAATGAGAAAAGAAGTGGGAGAGAGAGAGGCATAGAGAAATGGAGAGAGAGAGACAGGGAGAGAGAGAGAGAGAGAGAGAGAGAGAGAGAGAGAGAGAGAGAGAAAGAGAAAGAGAGGGAGAGAGAGAGAGAGAGAGAGAGAGAGAGAGAGAGAGAGAGAGAGAGAGAGAGAGAGAGAGAGAGAGAGAAAGAGAGAGAGAGAGAGAGAGAGAGAGAGAGAGAGAGAGAGAGAGAGAGAGAGATAGATTGAGAGAGAGAGAGAGAGAGACAGAAAGACAGGAAGAGAGAGAGAAACACAGAGACAGAAAGACAAAAAGAGAGAGAAAGAGAGTGCGCGTGAGAGAGAAGCATACAGACAGTGAAACAGCCAACTACAGAGAAAATAAGTGACAATGTAGAAGAAAACCAGCGAAACAAACAAACAAGCAAACAAAAACAGAAAGCAAAAGACAAAAAAACAACAACACACAGAAAGAAACACACAGAATATAAACGAGACTAAGACAAACACACAAGACAATAAGAAAACAAACACACGAGGATGAAAGCAACCCTAAAAGCAGACGGAGAAGAGAAGAGAGAG
>NC_061847.1:25274167-25281667 GCF_019202785.1 Penaeus chinensis | reverse complement strand
TCTCTCCCTCCCTCTATCTCTATCTCTCTATCTCTCTATCTCTCTCTCTCTCTCTCTCTCTCTCTCTTCCCCCCCCCCCCCCTCTCTCTCTCTCTCTCTCTCTCTCTCTCTCTCTCTCTCTCTCTCTCTCTCTCTCACTCTCCCTTTCTCTCTCTCTCTCTAATAGATAAAAACCCTGTACTAGGATAACGGTAATAACAAAGATATACGAAAAAGATTTTAAAAACTAGTTTATTGCTTCCATAGACTCAAATTAGGGCCGGGGAAGTAGCAATGATGATAATTTCCTAATCACCGGACAAATTAAAAGGACGCAAGCAGCGATAATGAAGATAATGACACAACTTAATAGGTTATTACTCCGGCCTACGAGGAGGGGAGGGGAGGGGGGGGGATTAGCAAAAATGCATTTTTCCTTTTAAAGATTTAATTCTTTTTTCGTTTTCTTTTTTTTTTTTTCTTTCTTTCATTCTTTTTTTGAATGAGAGAAAGAGATATTATTTTGAGGAAAGATATCTCTTCCTTTAAATATCCTGGTGTTGGGATGTCTGTTTTATTTATTTATTAACAAGTTTTTTTTTTTATTGTTAATGTTACTATCATTACTATATTTGTTGCAATAGTGTTTGTTATTGTTATTGTCATTATTTTGTTTATTCTAATTTCTCAATCCCATTATTATTATCATCAATGTTTTCTTGCCCTCGTTTCTGTTTTCGTTCTTGCTATTATTGTTATTGATATCTTTATTACTGTTATCTTCATTAGTGACAATACTGTCATTATTCCTAATATCCTTATGATTATCATCGCTCATTTCCAACGTGATTACTTTGTATTGATGTTATAGACATCACTGTTATTACCGATATCATCAGTTTTTTTTTTTTACTAACATCATATTTGTTATGATAGTATCAATATATCTCATATTTTTTTCCGGCTGTTACTCGAATGCTGTTACTTTCTCCTTTCAAATCGTTTTTATATGTGAACGATTTTCCTCTAATAGCTTTGTTATAGCTTCGAATGTTATTTTATTATTGTTACCCGAGAGCGAGAAATGGACTAATTCATTTTCTTTGTGCATTATCTTTCCTTTTTACTTATGCAAGCATTAGTATTCAAATTATTTTCGGTTTTCAATATTTACCTTTGAAGATCCTCTTTATACATTTTTTTTTTTCTTCAGGTATTCCATTATAGTGTAAGACTTGGACACTGAACAGTGCGCTTAACTCCTTTGGTACTAAGTGTCTTCGCAGAATCATGGGGTATACCTGGAGGGACCATGTATCCAATCAGAGGATACTCCATGAGCCTGGTTCAAGACCTATTGCCAGTCTGATACGAGAGCGCCAACTTAAGCTCTATGGGCATGTGGCTCGTTTTCCTGAGGAAGATCCGGCTCATAGGGTCATCTCCGAGAGGGTTGACCCAGGCTGGAGAAGACCAAGGGGAAGGCCATGGAACTCTTGGCTGAAGCAAGTCGATCAGAACTGCCAAGATGTGCTGGGAGTGGGATGGAATGCTGCATGGAGGCTTGCTCAGAGGGACCCCAGGAGGTGGAGGCAAAGGTTGGGCGCGGCAAAGCGCAGCCATGCGTATGCCCCCTTATGATGATGATGATTCCATTATAAAACATTTTCAGTCTTCATCGTTTATTTTTGAGAATCCTTTTTCATTCTTCTTATTTTTTTTTTTTTTTTTTTTTTTTTTTTCAGATGCAGATTCTTTCCTCAATGGCACTGCAAGAGGGCTAACGAGACTAGTAACATTGGCACTCTCACAAAAGGTAGTCGATGCTGATGTATGGTAATTTTGGAATTAATGAGGCATATGGGGTAATTTAGAAAGGATTTTTTTTATTCCGTTTCCCCTTAAAATCGTTTGCAAATGTCATATTTCCTGAAATGGTTAATTCCTCTACGCTGAAATCATATGTCAAGTTACTTTTGTTGGTGGTTTAATGCTGTTAATGAATATTGACATGAACTGTTCATACTAATAAACCAATTTGTCACACTTCACATACCAGAGACAAGAAATCCTCAAAACATTAGACACTAGACAAGTTAAACATTAGGTCATGCACATGAATTGAGAAATAAGCTTGAACCTATTCTGTCGCGTATTTCCTTCATATACAAAATAAAATGACGCGCAAAAATGTTTATCAAAGCAGAGAGTATTTTCCTGGAACTACAGCACTTGTTAATTCAAGCCAAAACGTTTTTGTCTAGAACCACAGTACTTATTTATTTAACCCAAAACTAAATATTTTCTTAGAACTACAGCACAAAATAAAAGTAAAGATTACGAATTATCTGGAAACGCAGCCGTACCTTTTTTTTTTTTTTTTTTCTTTCTTCTTTTCTTTTTTTTTTTTTTTTCTTTTTCTTTTTTTTTTTTTTTCTTTTTTGGCCGAGACTATACCCTGTTGACTCTACTTTTGATTGCCCAATCAGGGTACAGCGCCCACTCCAGGTTGTGTAGAGATTAGTCTAAGAGAAAAACTGCCTCAAGAGCGAAGGAGACGTTCCTTTGGTCACGTTTGTATCCTTTGTCTTTTTTTTTTCCTTTTTTCTTTTTTCTTTTTCTCTCTTTTCGTTGCTTGATCATGAAATAATTTTATTTATCTCAATTTCACTTCGGAGTAGCAGTAACTATTAAGCGATAAAGAACTTTCTCAGATCTTATTCCTGATCTTATTTCTCAATGCATATTATTTTTCATTTATTATAAATGACAAAACGCACTACCGCGTTCGCACAAAGGTAAAAAAAAAATAATAATAATAATAATAATTCCAAATTCAGTCACAAAACTTATTTTGTTCATGATTTGTGTGCATGTTTTATCATACCATTAGTTCGAATAACCATTATATTTTATACATTATTTTCATTCTCATATTGTTAGATTTAATTTACGTAATAATACCCCCCCCCCCCCCCTCCTCGCCAGCGCGCAAGTCTCGGCGGGGAAACTATACGAGTCGCCCATTACGCTTGCCTCCCCGAACGTTTTAAATCTTTACATATTTTGTCATCAAAAGTTTTTAATTCTTCCACTCAGAAAATAATGGGTGTTTAGGATCTCCTCATGAATATTTATCATTTCTAGCAAGATTGGAGCATTACTTTTCTTATCAAATCCTGGACGGAAAATTTTGCATTTTAATGGCAGTTCATCACTGGGGGACGTCACGACCTCACTTGAACAAACGGGTGTGTGTATCAGCCTGTGTAACTTTCACGAACTTTTAGTGTACACGCAATTAGTATACAAATACTCAGACTACGGATACCGAGACGTAGACTCAAGTGTTTATATTTCTGATATATACTTTCCATTTCTTGATATAAACTGTCCTTCTGTAGGGCAGATATACACATTACTTAGTATATGCATGCAAACTAACGGACTTAAACGTGTATATATTTCTGATTCATAAATTACATAGACATATACAAGAGCAGCAAAATGCACATAATATTTATTGTGCATTATGAAATATTTATTCTGTGTACTTTTTTAACATATATTGACTTATATGCACGTGTTCGTATAAAGACTCATAACCATATACATTCCCGCGTATGAACACTCAATAAGAAACACATGCATACGTGTTTATTTACCAGACAAATCTCACACGTAAGCATATATGTAAAACATTTCGCACATACTATAAATACTCATACACAACCGTAAGTACGTTGCATAGTGGCATGATAATGTATACATAGATTGGTGAAAAGGTACAGGGAAGCATATTTGCATATATCAAGTTCCCCCACATATAGTTAATAGTGCAGAGGTGCATAGAGCATCTCTACTCGCATTAAGGGGCGTATAAAGCCGGAATGTGCAGTAAGATGAAATGAAATTAAAAATCTTCATTTTATTTTTGTTTTTATTTTTTTTCTGTTTGTTCTTCGAAAATGACGATGAAAGCAAACTTAGATGATTTTTGCAATGAGAAAAAATAAAATCATATTCAAGGTGATAATGATGATTATGATAATAATGATGACGATGATAATGCTAATAGTAATAATAAAATATTTATAATGACAATAATAAAGATGATAATAAAAAATAGAATGATGATAATGATAAATGTAATGTTAGGAGAATGATGATGATAATGGTAAATATAATGATAGGAAAAATAATCTTAATAATGAAGAGGAATGTGATAATAACAATGATATTAATAACATCAAAAGTTGTAAAAGTAATAATATATTTTGATAAGGATATTATTAAAAGATAAAAATAATGGTTGGGATAATAGTAATAATAAAAAACATAATGGAGATTAATAGAAATAATAACAATAATAATGATAATAATAATGATAATAATAATAATGATGATAATAATAGTAATAATAATAATAATAGTAATTATTATTACTATTATTATTATTATTATTATTATTATTATTATTATCATTATTATCATTATCATATTGATAATAATAATGATAACAATAATAATAATAAAAATAACAATAATAATAATAATGATGAGGATGAAGATTGAGATGAAGATGAAGATGAAGATGAAGATGATGATGAAGATGATGATGAAGATGAAGATGAAGATGAAGATGATGTTCATCATCATCATCTTCATCTTCATCTTCATCTTCATCTTCATCTTCATCTTCATCTTCATCTTCATCATCATCATCATTATCATTATCATTATCATTATCATTATCATTATCATTACCATTATCATTATCATTTTCATTTTCATTTTCATTTTTATTTTCATTTTCATTTTCATTTTCATTTTCATTTTCATTTTCATTTTCATTTTCATTTTCATTTTCATCATCATCATCATTAAAAAAATAATAATAATACCGATAATGATAATAATACCAATAACAATAATAATAATAATGATAATACTAATACTACTACTAATAATAACAGCAGTACTAATAATAATGATAATGATAATGATAATAATAGTAATGATAATAATAGTAATAAGAATATTGATAAGAAAAATAATAACATTAATAAGAATAAGAATAAGAATAACAGTAATAATAATAATAATAATTATAATAATAATAAAAATAATAATAATAATAATAATAACAGTAGTAGTAATAGTATTAGTAGTTGTAGTAGTAGTAATGTTAATATGAATAATGATAATAGTAATGATGATGATCATGATGATAATGAAAATAATGATAATGATAATGATAATGATGATGATCATGATGATGCTAATGCTAATGCTAATGCTAATAATAATGATAATGATGATGATAATGATGATAATGATGCTAATGCTAATGCTAATGCTAATAATAATGATAATGATAATGATAATAATAATGGCAATTGTAATGATAATTATAGGAGTGATAATCATAATATTAACAATAATATAATAGTAATAATAATAATAATAATAATAATAATAATAATTATATATAATAATGATAATAATGATGATAATATCTTTAACAATAATAATGATGGCACTACTACAACTACTATTACTACCGCTAATAATAATATTTAATAATGATAATGATTATAATAGTAATATAAATAATAACAGCAACACAAACAACAACAACAAGAACTATAACAAAACAACAACATCAACAACAACAACAATAATAATAATGATAATAATAATGATAATAATAATAATAATAATAATAATAATAATAATAATAATAATAATAATAATAATAATAATAAAAACAAAAGGGAAACAATACTGAAAATACGACTTTATCTTCACCATCTGCTCATCTCACACTTTGTCGATGCCTCATTCTAGCAGCGAGTTTGAAATCATTCATATCTCTCTTCAAAATCAATTTCAAATTTCAATCCATTTTCGATATCCGGCTGCTAATGCGCAGAAAATGGAGGAGTGAAATTACTCCTTTTGCAAAAGACGATTTTGAGAACGGAGGTGATTATCCGATCTGAATTATTCCTTTAATTCCCTTTCTTTCTTTTTTTCTTTCACTCCCTATCTCTCTCTCTCTCTCTCTCTCTCTCTCTCTCTCTCTCTCTCTCTCTCTCTCCCTCTCTCTCTCTCTCTCTTTGTTTTTGTTTGTTGGTTTCTCTCCCCCACTCTGTTCTTGGCTGTCTGTCTGTATCCTTGTAATTCTCTCTCTCTCTCTCTCTCTCTCTCTCTCTCTCTCTCTCCCTCTCTCTCTCTCTCTCTCTCTCTCTCTCTCTCTCTCTCTCTCTCTCTCCCCTCTCTCTCTCTCTCTCTCTTTGTTTTTGTTTGTTGGTTTCTCTCCCCCACTCTGTTCTTGGCTGTCTGTCTGTATACTTGTAATTTTCTCTCTCTCTCTCTCTCTCTCTCTCTCTCTCTCTCTCTCTCTCTCTCTCTCTCTCTCTCTCTCTTTCGCTCTCTCATACACACACAAACTCACACAACCGCTCATTCATTTGTCCTTAAGTTTATGCCTTTTTCTGAATCACATTTTTCAGCCATATTACTCTTTAGTTGTATTTCCACCATCATAATTGTGATCATATTTACCGTTTTAATGTTTATTACATTTTTTATTGATATCATCATTAAAATTATTGTCATCGTTATTATGATCATGATATAATTATTTCTACGTTTTGTTGTCTTCATAATTATCATTAACATATTAATTATTACAGATTTTACAGAAAAATATAATCATGAAAATTCATTATATAGCGGTAATTACTGTATAATTACGTGAGATTGAAATATGCCCTTTAAAGTTTGACCAAAAAATTAAGTGCACGAACTTTTAAAATTAAGATAGAAGCCTACTTTTTTTTTATGTTTTTTTTTTTTTCCAGTATCGTAAGATACCCTTTTCACATGACTGCTGAAATGATCACAATTACCATTCGTATTAGGTTTAGAAAGATCATTGTTTGGTTCGTGATATTCTAGTACTTGGATCTGACTAGAATATATGGGATAACAATGTCTAATAATCTAATAATCTAATAATCTGCTCAAGTATAAATTATTACATTAGATCAATACAAATATCCAGCGCTCGAGTCCCATATCTCCTACATTTGCACTTATTCACCAAGGGGTACGGAAAATAACGCATATTCAAATCTATTCCAGTTTCGGAAGACTAAAAGAGTCTACGCGTTTCAAACCCAGATTTCAGTGTTGCTTCGGCGTGGTCATTTTCTGCGATTCATAGAGTGCTCTCCAGGCTCTGAACACTCTAGACAAAGGTGCGGAAAATATTGCAAATGACATCAGGATAAACGTGTATCGTGCAAAAGAACGAGGCCATAATATACGTTTTGTGTGGATTCCATCGCATGTTGGAATCCCTAGGCATGACCATGCTGATCGCCTAGCAAAGTCAGCCTGTGACAAGCAAAGTGTGGATATAGATCTTGGGATACCTCTTTCTAGGATTTTCTACATCATTAAAGCTTCCTTTTAGGAGGACTTGACTGAGTTTATTGATTCTCAACGCCC
>NC_061847.1:25236667-25241667 GCF_019202785.1 Penaeus chinensis | reverse complement strand
GATCCGTCTGTCTGTCTGTCTCTCTCTCTCGCTCTTATTCGCTCTGTCTGTCTGTTTGTCTGTCTTTGTCTGTCTCTGTCTCTCTCTCTCTCTCTCTCTCTCTCTCTCTCTCTCTCTCTCTCTCTCTCTCTCTCTCTCATTCTCTCTCTCTCTCTCTCTCTCTCTTTCTCTCTCTCTCTCTCTCTCTCTCTCTCTCTCTCTCTCTCTCTCTCTCTCTCTCTCTCTCTCTCTCTCTCTCTCTCTCTCTCTCTCTCTCTCTCTCTCTCTCTCTCTCTCTCTCTCTCTCTCTCTCTCTCTCTCTCTTTCTCTATCTCGTACACTTTTATTGAATGAAAACACAGAAAGTATACTTATATATCAGATGAAAATGATCTATAAACAATATATAATCCTCCCTTCATCATAAGTACTTTTTTATTTTTTAAAACCATGACTATACTGAAGAGTAAGTATACAAATCACAAACTTCCGTCAAGAATCGGCTTTCTAAATACGTATCATTTTTTTTTTTTCTAAACTAAATGTCATATCAAGCCCCATTCATAAATTCCCATGACAGTCTATCTCAAACTCTTTCCAAAATCATGATGACGAACCACAAAGAAAGCAACAAACATAAGCAATTACAGAGGCAAAAAGAAAGAGAGAATCAAAGAAAGAAAGAAGGAAACAAACAAACACTGCAGCCTCTAATCATCTTCTCTTTGATGAGGAAAATGGAATTATGTTTTGCAGTGTTTGTTCCCGTTTGGCTTCACGAGAGGAGGAGAATCGTGGAGCTGAGAAGACAGGTGATGATAATTATAGGAAGTGGAATGGAAAGGTTGAAGATGAAATAGTGAGAAGTATAATAGTAAGATGAAGAGAATAGTGGGTAGGGTAGTGAGAAGTACAAAGAGAATGGGAGAGGGTAATTGAGGTAGAAAGGGAAAGGTGGTATGGAGAGAGAGAGAGAGAGAGAGAGAGAGAGAGAGAGAGAGAGAGAGAGAGAGAGAGAGAGAGAGAGAGAGAGAGACAGACAGAGAGAGGGAGGGAAGGAAGGAGAGAGAGAGACAGACAGACAAAGAGAAGGAGGGAGGGAAGGAGAGAAAGAGAGAGAGAGAGAGAGAGAGAGAGAGAGAGAGAGAGAGAGAGAGAGAGAGAGAGAGAGACAGAGAGAGAGAGAGTGAGAGTCAACAGATGGATAGATAAATAGAGAGACAGAGAGAAAAAAAAAACATATATATGTGGCTATGCTGTATCTCTGTAAGTAAGCTAAAATAACTGGATCTAAGGATACACATACTTATGATAAATCGTGCCTATCTCTCTTCTCTTTCTCTCTCTCTCTCTCTCTCTCTCTCACACACACACTCTCTCTCTCTCTCTCTCTCTCTCTCTCTCTCTCTCTCTATCTATCTCTCTCTCTCTCTCTCTCTCTCTCTCTCTCTCTCTCTCTCTCTCTCTATCTCTATCTCTCTCTCTCTCTCTCTCTCTCTCTCTCTCTCTCTCTCTCTCTCTCTTTCTCTCTCTCCCTCTCTCTCCCTCTCTCTCTCTCTCTCTCTCTCTCTCTCTCTCTCTCTCTCTCTCTCTCTCTCTCCCTCTCTCTCTCTCTCTCTCTCTCTCTCTCTCTCTCTCTCTCCTCTCTCTCTCTCTCTCCCTCTCTCTCTCTCTCTCTCTCTCTCTCTCTCTCTCTCTCTCTCTCTCTCTCTCTCTCTCTCTCTCTCTCTCTCTTTCTCTCTCTCCCTCTCTCTCCTTCACTCACCCTCTCTCTCTGATAATAAAAAAAAAAAAAAAAGACAAGCAATAACATCATAGCATCAAACGAAATACCTCCCTCCCTCCCTCCCCCCCCCACTCACCCACCATTAATCCCCCGTCGATCTCGAAAGCTTCAAAAGAGCTTCCCTGTTTCCCTACATCGAGAGACAGCATCATTTCCTCCGTGATCAAGTGCCCTTTGAAGCAAGAACAACTGAATTAACTCCCGGGCAAAGTTCTTCCTTTGCGTGGGCGAGAGAGAAAGATTTTGGGCGTCCTCTCTCTCTCTCTCTCTTTCTTTCTCTCTCTCTCTTTCTCTCTCTCTCTATCTTTCTCTCTCTCTCGCTCTCTCTCTATTTATCTCTCTCTCTTCCTCTCTCCCTCTCTCTCTCTCTCTCTTTCAGGGTCAGTGTTGTTAGTATGGTGAGTGCGGTTAGTGTTGTCAGTGTAGTTAGTGTAGTTAGTGTTGTCAGTGTACTTAGTGTGATCAGTGTGGTTAATGTTATCAATGTAGTGTGGACAGTGCGGTTAGTGTGGTGTTGTTAGTGTTGTTAGAGTAGTTAGTGTCTGAGTAGTTAGTGTGGTTAGTGTTGTCAGTATAGTTAGTGTGGACAGTGTGGTTAGTGTTGTTAGCGTAGTTAGTGAGGTCAGTGTACTTTGTGGGGTGAGTGTGGTTAGGGTGGTCAGTGTGGTTACTAATCTCAGAGTAGTTTGTGTTGCCAGTGTAGTTAGTGTGGTGAGTGTGGTTAGTGCGGTCAGTTTAGTTAGAGTGATGAGTGTGGTCAATTCCTTACACTTCCTCTACCTCTACCCCAACCTCCTCCCCCCTCTCTCCCTCCCTCCTTCCCCCTCTCTACCTCTCTCCATCCTCCTCTCTCCTTCCCGCTATCTCCCTACCTTCCACCACCCCCTCTCCCTCTCTCTTTCCCCCTCTCTCTTCCTCCCTCCCTCCCCCTCTTTCCCTCCCTCCGTCCCCCTCTCTCCCTCTCTCCACCCTCCTCTCTCCTTCCCGCTAGCTCCCTTCCTTCCCCCAACCTCTTTCCCTCTCTCTTTCCCCCTCTTTCCCTCCCTCCGCCCCCCCCTCTCTTCCTCCCCTCTCCTTCCCGCTATCTCCCTACCTTCCACCACCCTTTATCCCTCTCTCTTCCCCCTCTTTCTTCTTCCCTCCTTCCCCCTATTTCCCTCCCTCCGTCCCCCTCTCTCCCTCTCTCCACCCTCCTCTCTCCTTCCCGCTATCTCCCTTCCATCCTCCATCCTCTATCCCTCTCTCTTTCCCCCTCTCTCTTCTTCCCTCCTTCCCCCTCTTTCCCTCCCTTCGTCCCCCTCACTTCCTTCCCCCATCCTCCTCTCTCCTTCCCGCTATCTCCCTTCCTTCCACCATCCTCTATCCCTCTCTCTTTCCCCCTCTCTCTTCTTCCCTCCTTCCCCCTCTTTCCCTCCCTTCGTTCCCCTCACTTCCTTCCCCCATCCTCCTCTCTCCTTCCCGCTATCTCCCTTCCTTCCACCATCCTCTATCCCTCTCTCTTTCCCCCTCTCTCTTCTTCCCTCCTTCCCCCTATTTCCTTCCGTTTGTCCCCCTCTCTCCCTCTCTCCATTATCCTCTCTCCTTCCCCCTATCTCCCTACCTTCCACCACCCCCTCTCCCTGTCTTCTTCCCTCCTTCCCCCTATTTCTCTCCCTCCGCCCCCCTCTCTCCCTCTCTCCATTATCCTCTCTCCTTCCCGCTATCTCCCTACCTTCCACCACCCTCCCCCCCTTCCCCACGCAGTCCGTTCATCTCATTCATCAACCTGCCCTCATCCCGGCCGGTTCTTTATCCCCCTGCTCCCGTCAGGTCATCGCCAGCTCCAGCATCCCCGTTAAATCCTACAAATTCATTAGGGCCACAAATCCTTCATGGGGAGCCGGCATCAGCTTCATGTTCTGAAGTGGCCATTTAAATGACAATTTCCTGGCTTTTACCCCCACCCCCTACCCCCTCCTCCACGTGACACACACACACACGACGAGTTTGAAATGCTGATGTTGACTTGGGAATTGGCGAAAAGAGCGCTCTACTTTTTCCCCTACTCTCTTCTCGTGTCCTTACCTCGTTTTCTTTTTCTTTGTCTGTCTGTATGTCTGTTTGTCTGTCTCTGTATCTGTTTGTCTGTCTGTCACATACTCTTTATCTTATTCCTTTCTATCTGTTTGTCTGCCTTTCTGTCTGTCTGTCTGTCTGTCTTTCTCTCTCTCTCTCTCTCTCTCTCTCTCTCTCTCTCTCTCTCTCTCTCTCTCTCTCTCTCTCTCTCTCTCTCTCTCTCTCTCTCTCTCGCTCACCTTCTTTTTCCCCTCAATTTCCTTAACAATCTCCCGTTCCCTCTTTCTGTGAAGGGGATACTCCACTGGGTGAATACAGCTGTATGCTCTTACCCCTCGACAATTTTATCAGCGTTTATTCATCTTTTATTATTCATTCTGTTCTCTTCGCTCCCTTATCCTCGTGGATCTGAGAGAGAAAAAGCTTTGGACTTCAACCATGTCAGAATGTTAAAAGGAGACGCACAGGTACCTACGGGTTCGCTAACATTTTTCTGATCTCTGAACGACTGAATCAAAATCTGGATAGTCCGGGAGAAAATATATTTTAGTTCTCCCTGCTACCAATCCCATTTTCAATTCTAAAATCCGTTTTCTTTGCAAGAGACAATAAATGTAGGACATTCCATTTTCTCTCCTGTTATTTTTTTTTTTTTTTTTCTTTCAAATTACGTTTTGCATTCCTTCCTTTCTTTTCGCTGTGTTTTTTTTTTTTTTTTTTTTTTAACGTATCGTACACCATAGAATTGAAAACAAAGCAATAATTAGTATCCACTCTCTCTCTCTCTCTCACCCCCCCCCCTCCCTCTCTCTCTCTCTCTCTCTCTCTCTCTCTCTCTCTCTCTCTCTCTCTCTCTCTCTCTCTCTCTCTCTCTCTCTCTCTCTCTCTCTCTCTCCATTGTTGCTCTCTATCTCTCTCCATTAACTCTCTCTCTCTCTCTCTCTCTCTCTCTCTCCGTCTCTCTCTCCCTCTCTCTCTCTCCATTGTCGCTCACTACTTCTCCATTCTCTCTCTCCCTCCCCATCACCTACACTTTTAACACTCCCCCTCACTGTCAAATATCAGCGCACTTTCATCAAAAAAGGAAGGGCACCGACCTCCCTTGCCTCATTATGTACGGCTTCAGAATCCAACGGGAATTTCCAGCTTATTGGAGTTCGAGTCAGTAGGTTAAGGAAGT
>NC_061847.1:25189167-25191667 GCF_019202785.1 Penaeus chinensis | reverse complement strand
TGTTAAAGTTCCTTGGAGTGTCTTTAAATAAATAAGTAAAAGACATGTGTTTAGAAATAACGACGATGACAAATTCACTATTAAAAAAGTAAGTTACAATTCTACTTTTAGTGAAGAGATGGCAAGGTGGAATAGACTTTTGGGGACCTCAAAAGATTTGGATAGTTTGCAGTTATTCTCTTACTGATAAGTAATCCGTCCTAGATATACGTACAGAAAATAACAAAAAACAAACACGGGTTTAAATTGGTTGGAACCAGAAACAATAATGGCAGAATCATGCTCAATTACATAGAAGGCTCTGCAATGGAGATCGAACGGTTATTTAATACCAACTGCCATGGTAACTATAACAGCCTGCATTATTATAAAATAAAAAGCTACAGTGTAAATGACAATATGATACATCTGCTTGACATTGATTAAAATCTAATCGGCCCAATTACTGAAATCAGTAAAATAACGACTGTATCAAAACTAATCTTTATATCAAAATGACTAATCCTTTTTCAAAATGGCTAATCTTCATATTAAAATGACTAATCTTTACATGCCTATATGACATTCACACAAATTCTAGCTATCACTGCATGTGTATCTTTCAAACCTTTACATGATTTTAAGTCTCGTTAGTATTTATACAATAAACTTCTAGTACAACCAATGTGCCCCAGCTGTTACCTCTATACTTACTGAATCCATACTGGTTTCTTGCTTTCATAATTGCCGAAATAGTGACAGTGAAAGATCGATATACTGTTTTTCCGTCGTTGTTTTCTTTTCTTTTCTTTTCTTTCACTGCATGCTTTTTAGATTAGAAACTAGAAGAAAGTCCAGCATCTGTATGACATGTAGTGTTATAGATTAGCGTTCTTCAATAATCGGTAACGTAGGTGTGTAATGAAACTGATTTAGTACACATCAAGAGCGTGATTTTATATTGACTGTCAATTGACTGAGTTTCGTTGCATTTTTTTCTATCTGTATTTACTCTCCTTTGTACACTTTTTTTTTTTTCTTTTTTTTAAGAAAAAAAAAAATAATAATCTTACCACAACACGAGATATCATTTATAATATTTTTTGGCTTCCTAACCTCAAATTATTACAACAGTTGTAAAATGAATTATCAGTTAATGAATGTCGGAACTATTTTTTGGCTTCCTTACCACAAATTCATCCTCAACATAAACCTCCCAGTGGGGTGCCAGATCATCTCGTATGCAGACGATCTCGCTATCACCTCCACTGGACCACGTAGCCAGAATAAAGCCCAGCGTTGTCTGGACCTCGTGTCAGAGGAGTGTTGTAGGACAGGACTAAAGATCTCTGCAGCCAAATCCAAAGCCATGGCTCTGAGACAGAGAGTTCGAGGCACAAGACTGAAAATCCAGGGAGTGGAATTAGAATGGGTCCAGGACTACCTATACCTTGGGGTAAGGATATACCGGACCCTCTCCTTCCTTAAGAAGGTCCAGTACCTGGTTGACCGAACCAAAGCAAGACTGTCCGTCATGAGAGCAATGACTGGGAGACGCATAGGGGCCAGACACAAATTACTAATATCATTCTATATACATGCTGTCCGGCCCATTGTGGACTATGCCTCAGTCGCTCTAATTGTTGCAAAGAAAAAGCACACAGACAAATTAGAAACAGTCCAAAATGAAGCTGCCAGGATTATTCTGGGTGCCCCGAGGTGGACGAAGGTCCTCAACCTCCTGATGGAGGCAAACCTTCTCCCCCTGGACTCACGAATCGATCTAATGGTAACACAATTCCTGTCAAAGGTCATCCAGGCTCCCAGGAACACAAGCCTAAGACATAAATTAGTCAGATGCCTCGAACAAGACAACGAGCTCGTTGCAAACAACTCGTGGCTGTCTCATACAGCCAGGGTGTTGATACGCCATCAGCTCAAAGAACAACATCTTGCTAAGGGCATGGACTCCCCCCACCCCGACTTTGCCGAAGCCCCGCCGTGGGCACTGAGCCTGATAGAGTTCAACATAATGAGCCTGTCAATGAAAAAGAGCCTATACCCCATGCCTAGCCTAAAGGCAGAAGCCCACAGGGTCATTGCAGCCATCACTCCTCCGGGTAGTAGAACATACTACACGGATGGATCGGTCGATCCCTTGAGCCACACTGCAGGCAGAGGCAGTTGCAATCATGGGAGCCCTAGGCCACGCGTCCCTAAGGGAAGGACACGTGGTCATACACACAGACTCCAGGGCAGCCATTGACTGTCTTCAGCACAGCTCACCCACAGACAACATCTACCTACTGACCACGATTCTCACAATGGCACAGAGAATTCTTGCTCAGGGTAGAAGAATTATCATCAACTGGGTCCCAAGCCACATCGGCATCAGAGGGAACGAGCTTGCTGACAGACTAGCCGTCGCTGGCAGGGGTATGCCCCCAAATCCCATGACGATAAAACCGAGCCGAAAATTACTTATGGAGAAGTGTGCCTTGGTCGGTCGTACCTTCCTACG
>NC_061847.1:25174167-25176667 GCF_019202785.1 Penaeus chinensis | reverse complement strand
ATCATTATCATTACCATCATCATCATTATCATTATTATTATTAATATTATTACCGTCATTATTATTATTATTATTATCATTATTATCATTACGATCTTATTCAATATGTTAATTAACGATTTCTCAACTAATGAAAACAATTGTCTGTTAAACATCACTTAACAAACTCTGAAGGAAGCAAAGATATACTTTGACAACAATGGCCTCAAATTAAATCCTGATAAAACTCAATGAATCTTTTTAAGCAGCCAACAAAACATACCCTAATACACATATATTAAACAAGCATTTCAGCTAAATATCTAGGCGTACATATAGACAGATACATAAAATTTGAAACGTGGACAACATTAGCAAAAAAGGAATGGGTACACTGACTTTTAAAACTCAACAGAATGGTCGGTGTAAAATTCTCCATTCTCTAAAAAAGTGATCTCTCTCTTGCGGTCTCCTCCCTCCACCTCTCTTTCTTCGTCATCTTCTCCCCATCTCGTTCTTTCTTCTCTCTTCTCTCTCTCTCTCTCTATCTTTCTTCTCTCTTCTCTCTCTCTCTCTAACTGTCTCTCTATCTATCTATTTATCTATCTATCTATCTATCTCTCTTTCTCTCTTTCTCTCTTCTCTCCCTCCCTCTCTCTCTCTCTCTCTCTTCTCTCTCTCTCTCTTTCGCTCTCCTCTAACTCTCGCTCTCTTTCTCTCTTTCTATCTCTCTCTCTCTCCCTCTATCTCTTTTTTCTCGCTCTCCCCTCTGTCTCTCTCTTCCTCTTACGGCCCTTCTGTCTTTCCTTTTCAGTCCCTGCTCTCTTGACTTTTCCTCTCGTAGTCCTGTTCCTTCTTACTAATCATGTGGACATTGTCCTGGACGACACTGAATAAAGCCTCGGTCTGAGGACTGACGAAGAAATGGCCAGAAGTGGCTGGGTTGTATGTGGGTATGCACTTATACTTGTGTTTAAGTATGCATGTGTACAACATATATGTACGTATGTGTAGATTGCTAGATAGAGTGATGAATGGATAAATGTATGCATGGATGGACGGATGGATGGATGGATGGATGGATGGATGGATGGATAGATAGATAGATAGATAGATAGATAGATAGATGGATGGATGGATGGATGGATGGATGGATGGATGGATGGATGGATGGATAGATGGATGGTTGGTTGGATGGATGGATGGATGGATGGAAGCATTGTATTTGTTTGTTTTTAGTACATACAGTATGTGTGTCGATGCATTCAGGTACACATTTCAGAAAATGATAATGATATTATAAATAATCTACCAAAAATACCAACCTACATTGATAAATCAACAGTTAACACGATATAAACACACATAGTTAAAAGCTGAAAGGAGGAATGACAGAGAGAAAGAGTGAAGCAGGGACGGAGAAGAGGGAACAGAGTGAGTTAATGAGGGTGTGTGAATAGCTAGAAGTGAGGTGCTGCATCAACGGCCATTAGCTCCATATCTCCTCATCACAGACATGTCGGTGGCTACTGGGATCGAAATGGGCGCTAGTCCATTCTGGAGGTGGGGATGGTTAATGCATTTCTCTCGTTATGGGTCTGTTTGTCTGTCTCTCTCTGTCTATCTCTTTGTCAGTTTCTTTGTCTGTCTGTCCGTCTCTCTGTCTATCTGTTTGTCAGTTTCTTTGTCTGTCTGTCTGTCTCTCTGTCTATCTGTTTGTCAGTTTCTTTGTCTGTCTGTCTGTCTGTCTCTCTCTCTCTCTCTCTCTCTCTCTCTCTCTCTCTCTCTCTCTCTCTCTCTCTCTCCTCTCTCTCTCTTTCTCATTCTCTCTCAGGGTATGGGTGTGTGTGTGTGTGTTTTATTTCTAGTTTTTATCTTTGTGTCTCTCTCTCTCTATCGGGCTGTCTGTCTTTCTGTCTCTTTCTGTCTTTCTGTCTGTTTGTCTTCCTCTCTTCTTATAAATTGCTCTCTCTTTCTGACAACTCTTTCTCCCTGCAACTTTTTCTCATCATTTTGTATTCTCTATCTGTGTAATCTCTTAAAAAAAAAAACGGGGTAGATATTAGTACAATAGAGAAAGAAGGATAGATCAAAGAAAACAAATACGACGGTATCATGGAAAGCATGCATGACACTTATTTGAATACATAAATCCACACATATATAATATATACGCATATATGTGTGTGTAAGCATATATATATATATATATATATATATATATATATATATATATATATATATATACATATATATATACACACATATATATATGAATGGTAAAACACTCTACCGTGTTGATACTATCGTACAAAAACCCACAGTGTAAAACTAGATTTATTTAAAGTGAGACTACAGTTTCGGAATCCACCTGGATTCCATCCTCAGGTCTTCAATAAATCAAGCTTTACATTGTGTTTTTTTCTACCATATATATATATATATATATATATATATATATATATATATATATATGTGTGTGTGTGTGTGTGTGTGTGTGTGTGTGTGTGTGTATATATAT
>NC_061847.1:25156667-25159167 GCF_019202785.1 Penaeus chinensis | reverse complement strand
AAATTTACTTTTAGTTCTTCCTTCCTTTCTCTTTCTTTCTTCCCTTTATTCCCATCTGATCCCCTCCAGCTCCTATCTCCCCTTTCACTTCCTTCTACTTCTCCCTATCTACCTTTTCTCCCTTTCACTTCCCTCCTCTTCCCTCCATCTACTTTTTCTCCCTTTTACTTCCCTCTTCTTCCCTCCATCTACCTTTCCTCCCTTTCACTTCCCTCTCTTTCCCTCCATCTATTTTTCTCCCTTTCAATTCCCTCTTCTCTCTCCATTTAGCTTTTCTCCCTTTCGCTTCCCTCTTCTTCCCTCAATCTACTTTTCCTCCCTTTCACTTCCCTCGTCTTCCCTCCAATTTGGACAAGGAAGCCGACCAGAATCTAGATCATTTCTCGTCTCCGTCTTCTCTCTCCCTTTCCCTTGCAACAAGTTGTCGCTGTAAACATTGCGAGAGTGATGTGGCTTTGGGTTGAGGTGGGTTAGGGATGGAGGAGGGTGGGTGACGGGGTGGGTGAGGGGGTGGGCTTGAGATTGAGAAGAGGGATGAGGGAGGGGTGGGTGAATGGGTGGGTTAGGAATCGAGGAAGGGTGGGCGAGGGAAGAAGGAGGAGTGGGTGAGGGGATGGGTTAGTCATCGGGAAAGAGTGGGAGAGGGATGAAGGTGGGGTGGGTGAGGGGGTGGATTAGGCCTTGAAAAAGGGTGGGTTAGGAATCGAGGAAGGGTGGGTGAAGGGAAGAAGGAGGAGTGGGTAAGGGGGATAGCTTAGAGATTGAGAAGAGATTGGGAAGGAATGAGGGAGAGATGGGTAAGGGATGGAGGAGGGGAGTATGAGGAATGAGGGAGGGGTGGGTGAGCGGATGTGTTAGAGACCGAGAATAAATGGGAGAGGGTTGAGGGAGAGATAATTTAGGGATGGAGGAAACGAGGGTAAGGGAAAATGGAGAGATGGATTAGGAATGGGGAGGGGCAGGTGACAGGGTAGTTTAGGCATTAAAAAGGGGTGGGAGAAGGATGTGAAAGAGATGGGCTAGGGATGGTGAAATATGCAGAATAGGCAGGAAGAGACCTATAGGACAGATACACTTAAGTAAAGTGTACGAGAAACGGGAGGAAGAGATTGAGATGGGAAAGGGAGCGGAAGATAGGTTGGGCTGACAGGTGTGTAGGGGGTGAGGGAGGCGTTTGGTGGAGGGAGAACAAACTTTGAAACTGAGAAAGAAATTTTTAAAGTTTTCTCTATGAAAAATAACAAACATGAACTGTTAGTATACTGATATAACACAACGATTGAATTAGGGATAATAGGGGGAGGGTGAATAGGGGAGGAAAGTTTTGAGGAGGGGGAATGAGGGATAGGTGGGAAGATAGGGGTTAGGGATAGAGAGCTGAATGAAAGAGACATAAGGTAGAAGACAGAATGGGAGCAGAGAGAAAAGAGAGTGGTGTGAAATTTAATCTAGGGGAATGTTACTATAGTATTTTTTTTTTTTTTCGGGGGGAGAGGGGGTCGTAAAAAGCTGAAGAAAAAAAGGAGGGATTTAGGGGATAGGGGATAGTGGCCAAGGGATCAGATAAAGTCTGACTGTTGTGGCGTAAGATAGAAGTAGGAAGACGTTAAAAAAAAGAGAAAGCTATTATGCACAAATACACATATCATCAAACACACAGATACACACGCATCACCAACAACATCAAAACCCAAGGGAAATTATCACAACAAACAAAAACAGGAGAACAAAAAAATTCACACAATAAAGACTACCCCCACATATTCACTCGCCAAAAGAGGGAAATTATAAAATAATAATAAAAAATGACAGAAACAGACATTTTACAATCCTTAAAGGCAGTGTGGGAAATTTCTCAAGACACAACAGCTGAGACTGAGCCTCCACGTCATCTTATGTTGCCTTTTGGAAATGGAAGCAAGGAAAGAGAGAGAGTGAGAGAGAGAGAGAGAGAGAGAGAGAGAGAGAGAGAGAGAGAGAGAGAGAGAGAGAGAGAGAGACAGACAAAAAACACACAAACACACACATAAATGGGGGAGGGAAGGAGAGAGGAGGGGAGGTAGTGTGAGACTAAGACAGACAGACAGACAGACAGACCGAGAGATAGACAGACAGACAGACCGAGAGACAGACAGACAGACAGAGAAATGGAGATAAGGACATAATTGGAAGCTGGAGAGGAAGAGACAGAGATGATGGAGGAGACAAAGTCGAAAATATAAAGGATACAGAGAATAGCAAAGATTGCATGTAGAGATTTTGATTAAATATGTGGTAGATAAGAGGTAGACAAAACTATTGATAAACTACTGAGATGAAAAAGATAGAATATGAGACCGAGGTGGAGAGAAAGGAGACGAAGGAGAGGAAGAAGAGAGGCAAAGGGTGATGGAGATGAAGGGGTAGTAAGAAATAGAGATAAATAAGAATAAAGGAATAAGGGGTGAATAACAAGACATGATATTCTAATAATAGAGGACTGGCAACAGCAATTGAGACA
>NC_061847.1:25146969-25148287 GCF_019202785.1 Penaeus chinensis | reverse complement strand
AGATTGGTTCTTTTGTCTGATGTTCTGTTCATACGCAAAACAATCCGTGTAATTAAAGCGATAGTAACCCTAATGATACTGATTCTGCTGATGATAATGAGGATGATGAGGATTATAATGATGATGTTGATAATGAGGATGATTGTTATGTTGATACTGATAATAATTATTTTATAAATATTGTTGATGATAATGATGATGATGATACTAGATAATAATATCATGATAATAATAAAAATAAGAAAATAAGAAAGATGATAATAGAGATAATGATAATAACAATGATAATGATAATAATAATAATAATGAAGATAATGATAATAATAATGATAATAATAATAATAATAATAATAATAATAATAATAATAATAATAACAATGATAGTAATAATGTTGATAATAATAATAATAATAGTGATAATAATGACAATAATAATAATGATAATAATAATATTAATAGTAATGGTAATAATAAAAATAATAAAAAAATAATAAAAAGCAATGATAATAATAATAATAATAATAATGATAATAATTTAATGATGAAAATAATAATATTAACAATATTAGTAGTAATGATGATGACAATAATAGTAATAATAATAATGATAATAATAATAATAATTATTATTATTATTATTGTTATTATTCTAATGGTAAAATTGATATAATGATAATGATAATAATAATAACAATAATAATAATAATGATAATAATAATAACAACAATAATTATAATAATGATAATAATTATAATAATAATGATTATTATTATTATTATTATAATTACTGTTATATTATTATCATTATTATTATTATTATTATAACAAAAACATTAGCAATAATAATGATAATATTAATGATAACAATCATAGTAAATGTAACAATCAGAATACTAATAATAAAAATAGAAATAATATTAATAATGATTATAATTATTATTATTATCATTACCATTACTATTATCATTGTTGCTGTTTTTGATGTTACTATTATTACTACTATTATTTTTATTTATTACTATTATCAATATTATCATTATTATTATTATTATTGTTATTACTATTAGTAGTAGTAGTAGTAGTATTATCTTTATCATTATTATTTTTTTCATTATCATTATTATTATTATTATTATTATTATTATTATTATGATTATCATCATCATCATCCCCATTATTATTATCACCATCATTATCCGTATCATTATCATTTTTTTGTTTTTATCATTATTATAATTATATTATCATTGCCATTAATATTATTACTACTATTATTTTTATTATTATCATTATTTTTATTATCATTATCATTATTATT
>NC_061847.1:25139469-25141969 GCF_019202785.1 Penaeus chinensis | reverse complement strand
ATAACGATGTATGTATTTATTATGAAGGCATTGGATATAGACGCTGATTTAGAATGACGAATCTGATAAGAATTTGAAATTCACTGTCAGAATATTTTGTATACACGTGTAGGTCCCTTTAACAAAAATAACACAGCACCGGCAAGTGTTCACGTATATCTCATCAACTTGAGCCACTGATCGAACGAAAAAGCAACTTCAGAAAACAGAAATCGTGCATCTTCGTTGGTTGCTGTGTTTCGGGACAGCATTCGGAACCAAAAGGATCGTGTGTTATTGTGAATGTATGTATTTACTTGTAGATATGCGCACACACACACACACACACACACACACACACACACACACACACACACACTCACACACACACATACACACACGCACACACACACACACTCAAGCTATACGGAAAAATAAGCAAATTAGATTGATAAAACAAAATCTATACGGTCAGTAGTGATTTAATGTCACGGCTTGCGTTCATAAGAGAGCGAATCGATACAGCTTCAAAGGGCTTCGAACTTCAAAGAATTATTACGAGGCGATAAGACACAAGGAAATGGATTCAACTTGAAAAGGGAAGATGGAGACGAAGGGAAATGCGAATGAAGTAAGGGAATAGATAGGGTAAGAAGAGAAAGATGATGAGAGAAAACGTTAAGAAGCAAGAAGGAGAGGAAATGTGATGGTATTAGAGCAATTATAAAAAAAAAAAAAAAAAAAAAAAAAAATCATGATTTATTTTATAATTTATCTTTTAAGGAAGACTGTGATAATGATACGATAACTACAACTATACTAGGATTCGATTGGAGAAGTTTAATGATGATTATTGTCAACTGTTATTAAAAGAATCACTATTATTAAGAGCAGTAATATTGTTTATATTAATATAAACGATATAATCTGCTAGTGTATGACATATAAACCATACGAATATAAACGGTACATTTAGCTCTATGAGAATATTAGATAAAACAGTGACGTTCGTGTTTTTCTTTTCTTTTCTTTTTTTCCAAACTCTTCAAGGGAAGAGGTTTTCTATATGATTTAAACTTGATAAAGATTTTTTTCTTCTTCTTTCTATTCTTTCCCTTAACCCATTCGCCCCGGATTTATGTTCTTGTCCCCTGTAGTTTTTGGTGAATTTTGTTACATACAGATGGCTCCACATGTGCTCAGCCGGCAAGGAGTCTATCAGTAGGCCCTAGTTACCGATCCTGATTTCCCCATTCCTTGGCGGGAAATTTAATACCATTGCTATCGATACTGTTGTTATTGTTATTGATGTTATGATTATTAATTTGTCATGAAAGGATACAAAAGACCCTTTCTTAAAATGAAAGAAAAGGGTAAACAGGTGAGATAGGTAGTTTCTAATAACTGGCTATTTGGTGATTAGGAACTAGTAGAGCCATCTATGTGTACAATAAATAAACGTGTATTACAGTGGTCATGACATGTATTCTTGCTACAGTGAGCGAATTGGTTAACGTGGTTTCCTCTCTGATTCTTTTTTGTTGTTATTGTTGCTAATTTGGGGGATAAAAAAATGCGTATGGAAAAAAGAAATATGGATAAAAACTTATAAAACTTTCCTTCGATATTTTCTTCTTTATTCTAAAACACGAGGAGTTTAAGAAAAGACAAAAATAAGGAAGAGTAATAAAAAAATCCCAGACACGAAAGATCTTTCGGACTCGCTTGGAATCTCTTCCCGTTTTCGTTTTCCTGTCGCGTTTGTTGACAGGAAATTCTGGGGAAACCATTTTGTATTGCTTAAGGAAGGGAATTTAAGGAAATGCGGGCCATAAATGCTGGTCGTAAATTACTTGGCTGAAGAAAGCGCGGTTCCAAATGTCCCATATGAGGGGAAAAAAAATACGGATGTCAGTTAGTGATTTTTCTTTATCTCGTTCGACTTTGGTCACGTGACAAGGTAGATTCATATCCACCTCTTATTAATCTTGCTAAAAACTCTAATCACTAATTATCTGTAGAAAAAACATGATATTTCATTGTCTTTCCTTCATTTTTTTCGCATATATTTAGTCTTAAAAGCTAAAAATCATTCGTTTTAACCCGTTCCTTTTTTTTTTTTTTTTTTTTTTTTTTTTTTTTTTTTTTTTTTTTTTACAACAGGGAGCTAAATGGAAAAGCCTATTTACAATATATTTTTCCTCAATATCTTTATTTAACTTATTTTTTTCAGAATTTCCGAATCCGGTCGTCACGGCTTCAGTAACGTTTTTAAAAGTGTGTCACAATAAAGGTATTTAAATCAAGTAACATTACTTTTCTGACGAGTGTTACCATTTTTATTGCTCTCTTGTCATTGACCTTATTATCGTCAGCAGTATTATTGTTATCATTTTTATTATTATGGTGATATCATTATTATTACTATTGCATTATAATTGAGCTATAATAATCGGTATCATTATCGTCATCGATACCGTTATTATTATTATTAAAATTATCATTATCATTTCTATTATTA
>NC_061847.1:25101969-25104469 GCF_019202785.1 Penaeus chinensis | reverse complement strand
CTAGATGTATGTATGTGATATATATATATATATATATATATATATATATATATATATACATATATATATATCATATACATACATATATATATATATATATATATATATATATATATATATATGATAAATAAATAAACAAATAAATATGTATATCAATATATATATACAGAAATATATATATATATATATATATATATATATATATATATATATGTATGTATGTATATTCAACATATATATACATATAAATATTTATTTATGTGTGTGTATGTATATATATACACAAACACACACACACACACACACACACACACACACACACACACACACACACACACACTCACACACATATGAATGCGACTTTTATTTTCGTATAGTAACATGTCTATTACTTCAGTTCCAATATATTATGGTCCTTTTTTCCTCTCCCTTCGTCTCTCGCACATCACTTATCCATTTATTTATGCCTCCGCGTTTATTTCCATGTTCCATATTTAGCTACAGCGAGGCAATTTAGAAAGAAATATTAGAACGCATTTAATGTATACCGAAGACTAACGTTTTGGTAGCATTCTGAAGGAGTTGTAAGTCAGTCCTACTGGGATCGTTAAGGAAGCTTGATCGAAAAAACAGAAAATGGAATATAGATTAAAAAGATATGTATGTGTTGAAAAAGACACGTAAATAGGGTCGAAGAAACGATAATGAAATAACGAACATGCGATACGATGAAAAATGACACATCAATATATAGATAAGGAATCATTATGCATTGCATAGGCGAGATTACGTTTAACTGACAAATTGGCAATTAGTTGGGTATTTCCTCCAACATGCTGGGCGTAAGACCTATTGCCTGATTCGATTTTAGGGCTTCATAGAATTCCGAAAATTTAACTTGAACATGTGGCGGTGTTTTAGCTATTTTGACATACGTTGCTTAAACAAAACAAAACAAAAGGTTCATAAAACGAGGAAGAAAATACATTTCAGTGAAAAAAATGAGTGAATGGATACACAAAGAAATGACTAAAGTAAATATTTCCACCTACATAGATTTAACATAATAAAAGAAACAAAAGGTATCTTTAAATATTCTAATTTCTCTGTCGAATAGCGGACCTTTCCTCCTACACTTCATAGTTCCCGATTTGCTGTTGAGTGCGCACAATATGAACAACTTCCAATTTTCTATAAACGGAGGTAGTAGTGAACTTGAAAGCCGCAGGATATTGGGATTAACACGGATTTAATGAACAAACACATTTATGTGTATGTGAATTGTTTGTTAGGAAAGGAATTATAAAGCTCTTCGTACCCACGCGTGTATGTATTTTGTCTCTCTTGCTCTCTCTCGTGTCTTTTTGTTTATGTCAGTATAACTCCCCCCCCCCCCTCTCCTTTTTCCCTCATTTTCTCTTTTTCCCCTCTGTCTCTTTGCTACACAGGATCATTATCTATGTATGTCACTTCTTTTTTTCGAGTTTGTGTCTGTAGTTGCTCTCACTCTCTCTCTCTCTCTCTCTCTCTCTCTCTCTCTCTCTCTCTCTCTCTCTCTCTCTCTCTCTCTCTCTCTCTCTCTCTCTCTCTCTGCCCCACTAAATATTCTATCGACGAAAAAAATCTACGATTCAAACACGCTAGAAAGCCAGAATGACATTATTATTATTACACACACAAGAACCTGCTTATAAATATGTATTAATGTGATTTTGTGTGGGTAAGACGTGAGTGAAAGCGTATATATGTCTTTGTGTGTCTGTATTGTGCGTGTAGATAGTCTAAAACACATCGTGGATATATACATCTGATTGCCAGTTGAGATCCCCCGTATAATGAGAACAGAAGCAGGAACAAGAGTAGCTTGGATAATGAAGTTAGATAATTTCGAGATAGGTCGAAAGAACACGCATTCTCTTGCTATGGCTCATCAACTGCCGTTTTTATGTTCTCCTCAACTTGTTATTTGTTATTTTATGCTTTTCCTTCGCTGACTGCGGTTTCTCCAGGGTCGTTTGTGGAGTGTAATGTTACGTTCGGATGATATAAGAGAAGAGAACCTTTTAGATAGAGGAACTTTTCACTTTTATATCTTCGTGGGATCAAATGTCTATATTTCTTAGGCCTAATGCTTTACTGCTGTAATTCTACCAAGTAGATCATTAAAAAAAAAATCTTTATCACAAAGTGTATCATACATTAAGCTCCAAGGAACATGGATTATCGCACCTAAATCTAGTGTCATGCAACGCACTATTCACCCTTGCACGCCATGCAGCGAATGTTAAAGCAATAGAGTTGGGTCACGCCAGTCATTAACTTGAGTGAGGGTTCAGTATGCCTATCAAACACAAAGGGTTTGGACCAAATTAGATAAATGCCGTTAATGTCATTCATGTTTATTAGGATTGTCATCGACTTTATTGACAAACATTAAAATATAATTTTGGGCTGTCTGAACTTGGTGACATGATAAGCACATCTAAAAAAGAGAGGAAAA
>NC_061847.1:25086969-25089469 GCF_019202785.1 Penaeus chinensis | reverse complement strand
TAACAATATATGATAAATATAATAATAATAAAAATTAAAATGATAATAATGATAATAATAATAGTAATAATAATAATAATAATAATAATAATAATAATAATAATCAAATGATAATAAAAAACACAGCAACAACAACAACAACAACAATAATAATAATAATAATAATGATAATAATAATAATAATAATAATAATAAAACAAAAATAATAATAATAATAACAATAATCATAATAACCAGAAGAAAAAAATAATGACAACAATATTAGTAAAAAATATTATAATAAAAACACTACTACAGTTATCATTAGTAATATCAATAACATCATTACTGATGTTTTTGTTGTTAAAGAAATCCTAAATAATACATATTTTATTACAATGTTCTAAAATCATACACGTCAGTTTTCTGTATATATATATATCCATCCATCTACCTATCTGTCTTCTTTGTGTATTCAAGTTCATTGCTACGTTTATGATATATTTAACAGTTTAAAATCCCAAAAGAAAATTCTTCAGTTTTAACCTCTTCGGTAAGTTCAATAAAAGAAGAAAGTTGCTGTTCAGACTAAGAGGAATGAAGCAAGAATTAAAGTTATATGCAAAAGCCGGTGTGCTTGACATAGCATTGTGTCTGGAATGCGTCAGGTGTTCATTCGACGTTTCCCAGAATGTAGGCAATCTATTTCTTGGGGTCACGGAAGGCCATTCTAAAAAGGTCTAAGAATATGCTCGTTTTGTTAGGATATGTCAAGAGAATTGGTGTATAAAAAGTATATCAAGAGTACAAATAGCACACGAGCATACATCCTCCTTTTCGCGAAATATATTGCCATTTCAATCCCAATATAATCACACAAACACACACACACACAACTATGTGAGTGTGTGTGTGTATGTGTGTTTGTGTGTGTATGTACGTGTGCGTGTGCGTGCGCGCGCGCGTGTGTGTGTGTGTGTGTGTGTGTGTCTGTGTGTGTGTGTGTGTGTGTGTGTATGTGTGTGTGTGTGTGTATGTATATATGTATATATATATATATATATATATATATATATATATATCTTTGTATATATATGTCTATATATATAGATATAGATATATATATATATATATATATATATATATATATATATATATATATCTGTGTGTTTGTATATATATAGATAGATATAGATATATAGATATAGATATATATCTGTGTGTTTGTATATATAAAGATAGATATAGATATATAGATATAGATATAGATCTGTGTGTTTGTACATATATATATATATATATATATATATATATATATATATGCACACACACACACATATATGTATATATGTATCATGTTTCACCAATAATGATGGTGATAATGATAATAATGATCATTATAATCATAATAATCAAAATCATTATCATTAACATCACCATCCTCATCGTCCTCATCATAACAATAATAATAGTAACAATAATAATTATGATAATAATAATGATAATAAGGATATTAATAATAATAAAAATGATAATGATAACAATAATGATAGCCATAATAATAATGAAAATCATAATAATAATGAAAATGCTAATGGCAATAATAAAATCATGAGCTTTGGTAAAATCCTATTGCATTTTAGGTATTACTGTGAGGCAAATCTCTTTAATTTTACAAGTAGTCTGTGTTCTTTAGTTGATTTGCTTTTTTCTCATTGAATATTTTGGAAGAAACGATTAATAAAGCAGTGGCAGGAATTTTACAAATAAAGGAAAAATCATCTGTCCATTAACAAAGCTGGAATCCATTTCACATTCCACGCTGCTACAACAATGATAACCCAACATCATCAGAACTGCTATGATCTTTATATTTATTCTAGGTTGACTATGCAAATTGTGAACAAGCTCAATTCATTCCGAATTAATGCAATATTTCTAATGAATAGGAAGAACACAATGTGTTTCAGGGTATGTATGATAGTCTGTCGACGCCAAACTCATATGTACACTATCCTTTATCTTGTTTCTAAAATATTAGGTTGGCTTTATGACACACTGCATGCTGGGAATTCGGAAGAAAATAAAAATAAGGCATTGTTAATATATTTATTTAAATTTAAACATGAGTTGCAGCATAAAAGTACAAGGAAGTATTTAAGTGTAATTAATATCCTGGAGGGCAGACAGCCATCGTGGCCTTGGTGATAAGGGAGATAGTGGATGTGTGTGTCTCTTGTTGAACTATCGTGGATGTGATGAACACAGTGTTTGTTACAGGATGGATTTGCTTCTTGGTAAACAGCTGTTTCTGTGTCTCCGTACGCGATACCAAATGGGTTTCGATCACTGTCAATGGTACCAACTTCGATTTCAACTCGGTGCTTGTGAGGAAGCGCGTCTGCAACACTGTCTTGGTCTCGACGTGAGAGTGGTAGTTCGTTGACAGGCTGGTGAGGATGCTGACTTGCGTCTCCAACAGCTCACTCGTGACAGTAGTAACAGACGTCAATGTTATAGG
>NC_061847.1:25049469-25054469 GCF_019202785.1 Penaeus chinensis | reverse complement strand
CTCCCTCCCTCCCTCCCTCCCTCCCTCCCTCCCTCCCTCCCTCCCTCCCTCCCTCCCTCCCTCCCTCCCTCCCTCCCTCCCTCCCTCCCTCCCTCCCTCCCTCCCTCCCTCCCTCCCTCCCTCCCTCCCTCCCTCCCTCCCTCCCTCCCTCCCTCCCTCCCTCCCTCCCTCCCTCCCTCCCTCCCTCCCTCCCTCCCTCCCTCCCTCCCTCCCTCCCTCCCTCCCTCCCTCCCTCCCTCCCTCCCTCCCTCCCTCCCTCCCTCCCTCCCTCCCTCCCTCCCTCCCTCCCTCCCTCCCTCCCTCCCTCCCTCCCTCCCTCCCTCCCTCCCTCCCTCCCTCCCTCCCTCCCTCCCTCCCTCCCTCCCTCCCTCCCTCCCTCCCTCCCTCCCTCCCTCCCTCCCTCCCTCCCTCCCTCCCTCCCTCCCTCCCTCCCTCCCTCCCTCCCTCCCTCCCTCCCTCCCTCCCTCCCTCCCTCCCTCCCTCCCTCCCTCCCTCCCTCCCTCCCTCCCTCCCTCCCTCCCTCCCTCCCTCCCTCCCTCCCTCCCTCCCTCCCTCCCTCCCTCCCTCCCTCCCTCCCTCCCTCCCTCCCTCCCTCCCTCCCTCCCTCCCTCCCTCCCTCCCTCCCTCCCTCCCTCCCTCCCTCCCTCCCTCCCTCCCTCCCTCCCTCCCTCCCTCCCTCCCTCCCTCCCTCCCTCCCTCCCTCCCTCCCTCCCTCCCTCCCTCCCTCCCTCCCTCCCTCCCTCCCTCCCTCCCTCCCTCCCTCCCTCCCTCCCTCCCTCCCTCCCTCCCTCCCTCCCTCCCTCCCTCCCTCCCTCCCTCCCTCCCTCCCTCCCTCCCTCCCTCCCGACATTATGGCGAGAGTTTAGGACCGGCGGAACACGCCACGGCCATTCTCAGTTATCCACAGCACGAATCAGGGATGCAGTGTGGCACCATTCCTATTCGTTACCATCTATCCACCTCGAAACCTCGAAGAAAGCCTGTCACGATCAAGTTTATGATGGAAGACTAATGACTGAGGGCATGCACGAGGCAGGATTCATGATATTACATGAACTTTTCTTAACGGCTAACACCCACAGCGTAGCATAGAGTATCGTTAACTATGACTTGACTTGACTGTCCATTGTGAGGTTACCATCAGCATCAAAGAGACTGGAGAACTACAGCACTAAAGCCAAGAGGTAGATCGGCATCTCAGGGAAAGACGATGAGGTTAGCAACTGATCTGACAATGCCACATATGGTCGACTGCAGCCCAGGTTATGAATGGATTATCGGCCGTCTACAGTCGCGCTGCTACTCTGTTGTGGTAGGACAAGATCCCAGACACTGTGATTCTCGAATACTGTAAGGTATTAAAGAAATCGACGCGCATCTCAGGACAGTTCAGCACCGTGCATGGAAGCCGCAAAGCTATCGTTGTTATGGGAGGAACTCATCCTCGAGGACACACCCTGGGGAGGTGGGGGGGGGGGGAGTTAGTACTAGATCTATAAGGATATCCTGAAGAAAACCCTCAAGGTCTGCTGAATGTCGAAAGGTGTGACTGCTACCATTATTTTTATCAATATCTCCTTTATTATTATTATTATTATCATTAATACCATCATCATTATCAGCGACTTCGACACAAACCGAGGTAAGGAAAAGAAACAGCACCGGTAAGTCACGTGAAGGATAAGAATTCGTCTTGTCCTGATTGCCAGGGTCGACGGCGTCCTAGTTAGCCACATAAGGTAAAATCAATCAACCTATCAACACTTAGCAAGAGGAAAGGAGTTCAGTCGGACCTGATGACACAATCAGACAATAACGATAATCGCAGGGTTCTTGTAAATAGAGATAACAATACAATATAGCAATTTAAGACCTCAGTCTACATTTAAAACACACCACTAACTAATGCAATATCTAGCAAGATGCAAGCATTCATAATTGAGATATCAAATAACCTCTCAAGTGTACACGAAATTACAATCAAGCATTGCATTTGTCTAAGCTTTGATTACATTGTCTATATGCCGCCAGAGTGTGATTGCAAAAGAGCGCTTGATAATCATAACTTGTAATTGACTTTATATGAAAGCTAAACTGCCGTCACGGGATGAGACTCTCGCGTGCAATGCAAATGATTATCTCAGGGGTAATGTTGCATGTAATCGATAGTGCGTTGCAGTTCGTTGATGGGAAGGGGGGGGGGGAGTAGGGGACAGAGAGAGAGAGATAGATAGATAGATAGATAGATAGATAGATAGAGAGAGAGAGAGGATTAGGTAGATAGATAGGGGGAGTAGGGGACAGAGAGAGAGATAGATAGATAGATAGAGAGAGAGAGAGAGAGAGAGAGGACATCCCTCGGAAGGCCCAGAAAATAATCGCTCTCATAATTTTTTTATCATTATCAGTGTTATTATCATCATTACTATTATTGTTATTAATATCATCATTATTATTATTATTATTGTTATTATTTTTATTATTATTATTATTATCATTTTTATTATTATTATTACTATCATTATTATCATTATTATTATTATTATTATTATTATTATTATTATTATTATTATTATTATTATCATTATTATTATTATCATTAGTATTATTGTTATTATCATTATCATTATTGCCACTATTATTATTACTACTACTATTATTATTATTAATATTATTATTATTAACAATATTGTTATTATTAATATTATTATTACTATTATAGTTATCATTGTTATTATTACTATTATTATTACTATTATAATTATCATTATTATTATTATTATTACGATTATTTATATCATTATTAATTATAATAATAATAATGATAATACAAATTATTATTATTATTATTATTATTATTATTATTATTGTTATTATAATTATTATTTTATTTTCATTATTATTATCAACATCATTGCTATTGTTATTGTTATTGATATTATTATTATTATTATTATTATTATTATTATTATTATTACTATTATTATTATTATTATTATTATCTTTATTATTATCATTATCATCATCGGGACGAACAATTTTATTATTATTATCATTATCTTTACAATTACTATTGTCACAATCATTATCACAATAATTAATATTATTATTGTTACTATAATTACTATCATTATTATTTTGTTGTTGTTATTGTTATGATAGAAAAAACAACAGCAACAAAAAAAAAAAAAAAATGGATAATAATAATTGTTATCCTTCGCGGACTCAAATCTTAATCTTGGATAATACCTGCAAGTGACTTCTGCCTTCCGGCTCGGGTTCCTTTGAAGATAAAAATACACCGTCGATGCAGAATTTCGTGGTTCCACTTGCGCAGTTGCAAAGGCGTCTCGCTTTGTTGCAAAGTGGCAGCTTGTCTTACAGAAGAAGAGTTGCAATAGGGATGGTGGGAATGATTATGGCAACGATGATAATAGTAATGTTACCGGAACAGTGGTAGAGATGATGGTAGTGATAATATGAAGGAAAAAAATGAATAAAAATGTGTATGTGTATATGTATATATATATATATATATATATATATATATATATATATATATATATAAATATATGATACATACGTGTGTGTGGGGTGGGTGTGGGGGGGGGGGGGGTTGTGTGTGTGTGTATGTATGTACACGCGCTCATACGCACATGGATATGAAGTCTCTGATATCCATGACAACACGATTATCACCATGAATATCAATATCAAATTTATCCCGCCATAAAATACAAAATTGACACAATCATTATCTATATGATAAAAGGAGCTAATTACGTTTTGCCTGTCGATATAATCATTATCTCCTTTTTATTTATCACTGATAGATATCGAAAATGCAATTCATTTTATAATTAGAAATACTAATTGCACGTATAGTGGCCTAATGAAAGTACCAATGCAGAATACTAATTGCAGATTAATAAATAAGTAATTTAATAATATATAAACAATAATTATAAGTATAAATCATTATAGTAACTGTTTGATTTTAATGCCTCTAAATAATTCGAAAACATGACACGAGGAACAATTAAAAAAAAAAAAAAAAAAAAAAAAATCATGGTCAGACTTTAATACTTTCGTGTTTTGTGTTTTGTTTTATGGAATTATAGTTAATACTCAATATCATCAACATCTTTATTATCATTACGTTTTATTATTATTATGATTAGCACAAGTATTATTATTATCTATCATTATTGTTATTATTATTATTATTGTGGTTGTTGTTCTTGTTGTTATAATTATTATTATTATTATCGTTAATATTATTATTATTATTATTATTATTATTATTATTACTATTATTATTATTATTATTATTTCTTATTATTATTATCATCATTATTAGCATTATTGTTTTCATTATTATACTTTATAATAACAATAATTATCTTTATTATCATTGTTATTATCATTATAATTATTATTATTGTTGTTGTTTTGTTATTATTATTATTGTTTTTAAATTTAATATTCGTATTATTCTTATTCTTATTCTTCTTATTATTATCATTATCATTATTATTATTACTATTATCATTATTATTTTTATCATCACTATTATTATCATTATTATTACCATTACCATTGTTATTGTTATTATAACTAATATTACCATTACCATTGTTATTGTTATTATAACTAATATTATCATTATTATTATCATTATTATTATTATTATTATTGTTGTTGTTGTTGTTGTTATTATTATTATTGTTATTATCATTACTTGTTTTATTATTATTATTATTATTATTATTATTATTATTATTATTATTATTATTATTATTATTATTATTATTGTTGTTATTATTATCATTATAATCATTATTATTATTATTACTTTTATTATTATTATTAATGTTATTATTGTTGTTACTATTATTATTATCACTGTTATTACTGCTACTATCACTCATATCAATATCTTCTTTATCATTGGTATTATCATTAATAACATCATAATCATCATTATCATTATCATTATC
>NC_061847.1:25024469-25026969 GCF_019202785.1 Penaeus chinensis | reverse complement strand
ACTATATTACGATTTTTTATTGCTTTTTATACAATATCTCTTTTATGATATGGCGGGCCGGATTAAGAAACCAAAATATGGTCGACAGCAAATATAGTTTCCTCGTAAAACAATCACACAGTGTAATTAAAGGAGGAAGAAGTGTTATAAGTTATGATAATTTCTTAGTTTGGTTGTCACTGACCCTGTGATTTCTTGTTGATACTATCTGTCGCTGTTATTATTATTTCATACACACTTTCTGGTATATCGTATATGTCAGTTCGGTCTGTTTGTCTCTTTATTTTTCTCTCTCTGTCTCTCTCTTTATATCTGTCTATTTATCTATCTATCTATCTATCTATCTATCTATCTATATACATATATATATATATATATATATATATATATATATAGAGAGAGAGAGAGAGAGAGAGAGAGAGAGAGAGAGAGAGAGAGAGAGAGAGAGAGAGAAAGAGAGAGAGGGAGAGAGTGAGAGAGATAGACAGAGAAAGAGACAGATAGATATTATTATCATATATTATTATTATAACTGTTATCTTATCTCTCCCCCCCCCCCCCCTAATCTTTCTTTCCCCGTCTCCTCTCGCCCTTCCCCGTTGTTCCTAACTTTCTCCCCCCGCTACCTCCCTCCCTCCTTCCTCTCTCTCTCCCTTCCTCTCCCCCAATTCTTTTCCTCCCTCCTGTCTCTTTCCCTCCATCCCTCCCTCCCCATTCTCTCTCTCTCTCTCTCCTCCCACCCACTCTTCCTCCCATCCTCCCTCCCAGTCTCCCTCCCTCGCTTCCTCCCTCACTGCCCCCCCCCCCCCCCCATTGCCACCAACAACGACTCACGTAAAGGGCCTCTTGTCCGAAATGAAGTTAATATCAACACCACCAATAGCTAGCATCATCACCCAGCTGGCCAGGAAAAAAGAGAGGAGGCAAGAGGATGAAGAGGAGAGAGAGAGAGGGAGGCAATAAAACGGAGGAGAAAAGGAAATGGGTAGAGAAGAGAGGTGCGTCGAAGGGGAAAGCGGGGAGAGGGAGGAGGAAGGAAAATAAAGATAGATAGATAGATGGATAGAGATAGATAAAGAGAGATATAAACAGAGATAGAGAGATAGACAGATAGCGATAGAGGATATAAACAAGGAGAAATACGAAGCACGCATAAAATAAAACAACAAAAAGAAACAAACAGAAAGTAGCGAAGATTCAGTTAAAAGGAAATGCAATAAATGTAGACAAAAAAAAAAAAAAAAGACGAAATGAACAGAAACACAACCCATCTGGGAACAATCGTGTGACATTTCCCCTAACACGAGCAACATCAACAAAATTGAAGCTGCACTGATCACCTGTATCTAACCCCTCTCCCCCTCTCCCCCTCTCCCCCTCTCCCCTTCCCCTCCTCCTCCCTTCCCCTCTCCCTACCCCATCCCCTTCCCTTGCTAATATTACCCCCCCCCCTTCTCCCCCTTTCTCCTCTCTCTCTTCCCCCCCCCCCCCCTTCGGATGTCCCCTCCAACTTCTCTCTGTTCTCCTCTCTCATTCTCTCTTTATTTTCTCCCTTGTCCAATATTTGTTCTTGTTTCCCCTCTCTCTCTGAATTTTCTACGTGTATCCATCTGGTTAGAGATTGGAAAAGAGAGATAGAAAAAAAAGAGAGGGATATAGAAAGATAAAGAGATAGATAGATAGATAGATAGATAGATAGATAGATAGAGAGAGAGAGAGAGAAGATAGAGAGAGGGCGATAGAAAGAGAAAGAGAGAGATACAGAGAGAGAGAAAGAGCGAGAGAGAGAAAGAAAGAAAGAAAGAGAGAGAGAGAGAGAGAGAGAGAGAGAGAGAGAGAGAGAGAGAGAGAGAGAGAGAGAGAGAGAGAGAAGACAGAGAAAAATAAGTGATAATATTAATTCCTACATCCCCCCTCCCCACACCCTCTGTTTCAACATTAGACCCCATCCTCCCCTTTTTGATATTACATGACTATTCACCCAAAAGGACCTGTGTGTGTAGGGTGAGGGAAAGGGAAATAAGGTGACATCCCATTACTACTTGTTCTTTCGGCCTCTACAGCTCCCATGCATTTCCCTCATGATACTAGTCATATACAAGGCCTTGCGTGTGTGCAGCCGTCACCTCGTGCACGGAGATCAAACATGGGTCCGAAAAAATACTTAGGCATCACCTCGTCTCGGGGCCTTTGACATTCCCGAGGTAGAAGATTCATAAGTCCAGAGCTTCCTGCATTAATATTTAATCCAACGACCCTTGACGTAGCGCTGAAACGACGCTTCAAATAGGAAACGATTAATGACGTGGCTTTGTAACGTCGTTGGCGCTATATGAGATTTTGGATTTCGTTCTGGCTAACAGGAAAGTGAAAGAGGGAGAGAGAGAGAGAGAGAGAGAGAGAGAGAGAGAGAGAGAGAGAGAGAGAGAGAGAGAGAGAGAGAGAGAGAGGGAGGGAGAGAGAGAGAGAGAGATGGGGGGGGAGGGAGGAAGAGAGAGAG
>NC_061847.1:24984469-24989469 GCF_019202785.1 Penaeus chinensis | reverse complement strand
CGCACGTGCCTGAGTCTCACTGCAGAGGATAATGTAGTTTAAGTGTTTGTAAACATCTCTCGTTCGCAACCCTCCCCCCCCCCCCCCCGTCACTTCACCCACGCAACGTAATGCAAAGCAAGTTTCTCGTTTCCCTCTCCCTCCCCTCCCCCCCCCCCCAACACTTCCTTCTTCTGCTTGCATCTTCCCCTTACATCCTTCTTAGGCTTCATCTCCCTATCCTTTACCCAAACGCATCCTTAAATAACATATCTACATACAAGCTTATACATTCTTTTGGTATTTACTTCTCTGTGTACAGTAACTGCTAATATACCCATATGCTTTTATGTTATTCGTTCCCCTGTACTTACCATTCACTTTTTTTATTACGTTCTCTCCCTCTCCTACATCTTCTCACCCTTCCTCCGTCTCTGCCCTTTTCACCCTTTCACTCTTTTATCCCTCATTTTTATCCCTTAGTCCAGGTCTTACATAAACCCTACTCCCCCTACCTTATCCTTATATTCAGCCACAGATTAGTAAGTTAACCCCGACCTTCCTCACTATCTTTTCTTTCCCTTAATCTCATAGTCCTTTTAGGATATCACAACTCATTCGCCCCTCCCTCTATCCTCTATCCTCTATCCCCCTGTTTTTTAAGCTTGTGGTCTTTCATATATCCTCTCCGTTCTCTTAATACCGGGGTTAATAGAGACCGTTAAGCTAAGAGTTTCTAGTGAAGGTAATGATGAAAGTGATGAAGATATCAGTGTTGACATTGATGACGTTGTTAGCGTTAAAACAAGAAATAGTAATGACAATAGTGAAAACAACAGTAATGCGGATGATGATACAATAGTAGTAGTAATAATAATAGTATTAGTATTAATAGTGCTAGCAGTAGTACTAATAGCAGAAGCAGCAGTGATAATGACAATAAAGTTAATAATAACAATCATTAAAATTACAGTGATAATAGTAGTAGTAGTAGCAATAACCATAATAATAAGGTTTGACCACGTCGAATGATGTGCCACCTTGACGTTTTATGTCTCCAACTCGGATATTTTTCGTTTGGCGTACAGCGCTAAAATTAATTTTAATATAGATTTTCTTATGTATTTTTGTCCGTAGAATCCGAATATGACAACCGTTTTATGGAGAAACGAACCTAACCTAACCCCTAACCTAACCTAACCTAACCTAACCTAACCTAACCTAACCCAACCTAACCTAACCTAACCTAACCTAACCTAACCTAACCCAACCCCTAACCTAACCTAACCTAACCTAACCTAACCCAACCCCTAACCTAACCTAACCTAACCCCTTGTATATAATACTGAATATTACGACTTTTTAAAGTTTGAATTCCTTCAGTAATAGATAGGAAGAAAATAACTTTAAAGGCAAATAACTCAAAAACTGTTCATTTCTCCAAAAAAAAATAATGTGATATTCTGATTCTACGGACAAAAATACATAGAACAAATCTATATTAAAATTACGTTTAGCGCTGTACGCCAAACGGAAAAGACTCTCCAACTCCCCCTGCGTGTTGGAAATAGGTAGGGTCATAATCACTCGCGGCGCCAGAGACCCTCGACTTCGCGAACACTAGAGCAGTATTCGAACTCCTATGAATGTTCGTAATAGTAATAAGGGTAATGACAACAACATGATAACGATAATAGGAATAGTAACAATGATAATGACTGTAATAACGACAATAACTATTTTTATAATAATAACGATACTGAACACAGCGCATGCAATAATGCTGGTGATAACGACAATAACATTAATAATAATGATAATAATAATAAGTATGATAACAAAACCATTTACATTCATAATGAAATTATTAAGAATTATGATGATACTGATGATATCAATAATGATAATAACAACAACTGCAGCAACAAAATACAAACAACAACAATGATAATAAAACACTAGTATCAATAATAATGATGATAATGATAATAATAATAATGATACTAGCAATACTATTACTACTACCACTAATAATAATAATGATAATAACAATGATAATAATAATAATGATAATAACAATGATAATAATAATAATAATAATAATAATAATAGTAACAGTAACAATAATTATAAAAATATTGATAAACCTTTAGTAATGATCTTAATAAAAAAATTGAGAAGACTTATGATAATGATATTACTGATAATAATGCTAATATTTATCATGATGATAATTATAAAGATAATAGTAATATCAATAAAAATAGCAATAGTGGGAATGGTTATAGTAATAATGATAATAAAAAAGATATTGATACTAATGATATTATTTTTATTGTTTTTACTATAATTGTTACTATCATTTTCATTATTATCATATTATCATTATCATTATTATCATTATTATTATTATGATAATAAAGATAATGATAATGATGATGATTATTGTCATTATCATTATTATTATCATTATTATTATCATTATTATTATTATTATCATTATTATTATTACTATTGATATTATTGTTAATATTATTGATATTATTGTTAATATTATTGATATTATTGTTAATATTATTGATATTATTGTTAATATTATTGATATTATTGTTAATATTATTGATATTATTGTTAATATTATCATTATTAATATAATCATCAATATCAATAAAACTAATAATACCATTGATAATGATAATAGTAATACTAATAGTATTATCATTACCAGTAATAGTAATAGTATAGTAATCTACTAGGCACGGCCGCCTAACTACCGAACCGCTCCTCGTAAAGGCCCAAGACTGGAGCGAATTTCCCGAAGGAGGTGTTTGACCAGCTTCGCTTACACTCACTGCCCGGGGCTCATGGGGAAAGAGATACTAGTTGCACACAGGGGCGTCACTTCATATTAGGAAAAAATCATTTTTGCCCTGCAAATCACGAAAAAGAAAATGCTCACTAGCTCTTTATAAGTAGCCTGTTATAAATGTTATAAATGAAGTATGTTATAAATCAAGTATCATCAATAATTAGTTTCATATAGTTGTTTATATATCTTGAGGCTATTGAGGCAGATTCCGTAAGAGAAAATTTGCCCTGCAGAACTAGATTTTGCCCTGCAAATGTCACTTAAGGGGGGGGGGGGTGAACCCCTCCCATACCCCCCCTTAAGTGACGCCCCTGGTTGCACATTAGCCCACCATGTCTCTACGGGGGTGATGGTTAGTTATGTACACTTCATATACACTTCTATGGCATAAGACACGGACAGAAATATAAGAGAATCACGTACGGGTCTATCTTTGTCATTTAATGAATAGATTGATGTTTCGCCCGATGTTTGTTTCGACATCTTGCCACTTACTATATCATGATATTTCTTGCTAGGTTAATTCATTGTTATTTGAAAGTGCAAAGTCAATAAACTTGCTAATAAGTAAAATAATAATTTGGAATTTATAGGTGCGATTGATCAAATAAGCAATGATATCCTAAAAGGATCTTAAAAGTACAGAACTACGTTGTGCTAAAATAATATTCTAATGATATAAACAAGCAAAAACCATAGTAGTAGTATTAGTAGTAGTAGTAGTAGTAGTAGCAGTATTGTTGTTGTTTTTATTATTGTTATTATTAATATAATCATCAATATTCTCATCATTATCACTATCATAATTTTCCTTGTTATAATTATTATTATCATTGCTAGTAGTAGTAGCAGTGGTACCATAAATAATATTTACATTATTTGTTTACAATTGTTATGATAATGATCCATATAATAATAATATTAATAATGATAATAACAATAATAATAATAGCTATTATTATTATTATTTTATTTTTGTTATTATTATTATCATTATTATTATTATTATTATTATTATTATTATTATTATTATCATTATTATTAGTATTACTATTATTATTATTATTATCATTATTATTAGTATTACTATTATTGTTATTATTATTATGATAATATGGATAATAAGATAAAAAGCGACAAACCTACGTCAAAATAAAATTACAATAATGCTGCTGATAGTAATAATGATAGTGATAATAATAATAATGATTATGATAAAATAATTGTAATAATAATATCAATAAGAACAGTACTACTACTACTACTATGATGGTTGTCATTGGATATTAGTATGATAATTAAAGTGATAATGATAAAAGTATAATGATAATAAGAATATTGAAATAATAGTAATCATTAATAAATTAAAGTAATAATCATTAGTGTTTTTTTATATTATCATTGTAATGATTATAATGATAATAGACAATTTATACCAGTAATAATAACAAGACAAATAATAAAAGAAAAGGATGATATTAGTGATGATACTGATAGTAATATTGATGATAATAATAATAATGATAATAATAACAATGATATTAATTTTATTGATTAAAAGATCAATAACGATGGTAATGGTAGTATAAATAAATAAATGGATAAATTAATAATTGTAGCAACGATATTAACATTAACAGCGTTAGCTATGATGGTAACAAAAAATAGATGACATAAAAATAGCATCAATCGTAACAGAATGAGAAAGCGAGGACGTGGTGGAGTGTGCAACATATATTGCATCATTGCATCTTTCGATTTCGCACGTGTTCTTTATCTTCTTCTTCTTCCCCTTCTTCTTTTTTGCTTTCTTTCTTATTCGTGTTTTCTTTCTCTTTTCCTTCCTTTTTTTCTCCTGCTTTTTCGTGTTTTTTTTTTTTTTCTCATTTCTAAACATTTATTTCTCTTTGTTCGTCTATTCCTTTCTATCCTTCAGTATCTACGTCAAGTAATTGCTTTGTCTATTATTTCCGTCTTTATCCATTGTTTTCTCTTAAGCGTATCTCCCTTTGTCTTGTTATCTTTTCTATTTCTTTTTGCTTGGGTTTTGCATTTATACTTATTCCTTGTTCTTACATGATATTCTCACTTCCTGATTGATCTATTTATTGTTTATTTTATTTCTTGCTCTTTTCCTTCTTTTCCTCGTTCT
>NC_061847.1:24971969-24979469 GCF_019202785.1 Penaeus chinensis | reverse complement strand
TTGTTAAATGTGTATAGTTTTCTTTCTGCTTCTTTTACAGTAAAGCCTTTTGGTTGTAGGAAAGAAAAGGTTTATATTTTAGTTCAGCGTGTCGCTTGCTACGATCCCCTGAATAGCTTTTTTTTTCGTGGATCATAATAACGTATACTTTCAACCTTGCTGTTTTCTGTAAAGTAAGTTCATTCGTCCTTTCTTTAGTTATAGGTACTTCGTAACACGTAACACCACAAGTCAAGGTATTCCATCTGCTCTCTCTTCTCACTTAAAGTTAACAACATTTGGTATTCAACGCTTCTAAAATCCTGCCTCTGTCTAACGTTAAAAGATTTCACGTTTCGAAATGGAAGCAGAGATCTCACCAAGGATTTCCAAGACCCTACGGTGGGGGTTTGTAGATAGTCTTTTCTTGAGAGATTGGATATTATGATCATTCACTGCACTCGTATTAAAGGATTTATGCGCGCGCGTCTGTATGTGTGTGTGTCTGCTTATGAGCGTGTGCTTATGTGTGTGTGTGTGTGTTTATGTGTGTGTCTGTGTGCATGAAACACAAAGGCACGACGAAGAAAAAAATCATGTGAAAGGCAAACCAACCAGACAGCCCATTTCTCAACCCCCCCATCCCTCCCCCCACCCTCCACCCGTCAGACCCACACAGACCTGTGATCCCCGGGACGGCATCTGGCAACACATCAATCTCTCTGGCACACCCTGGCACTTACTTTGCCCCCCCTCCCCCCCACTGTGAATTCCTTTCACCGCCTTCTGCGAAATCCTTGCTCTCTTCTCCCTCTCTCCCCACTAAATCATTATCCTCCTTCTCCCCTCTCCCACATTCCTCTTCCTTTACCCTCCTTTCCCTTTCTCCTCACAAAATCCTTCTCTTCCTTTTCCCCTTTTTCTTCTCTCCATTTTTCTAACCCCTTATCCTTATCTCTCTCCCTAAATCCTTCTCCTCCTTTTCCCCTCTCCCTTCTCCCCCTTTTCCTAACCCCTTACCCTCCTCTCTGTCTCTTCCTACTAAATTCTTCTCCTCGTTATCCCCTTTCCCTTCTCCCCAATTTCCTAACCCTTTACCCTCCTCTCCTTCTCTCCCTACTTAATCCTTCTCCTTCTTCTCCCCATTTTCCTAACCCTTTACCCTCCTTTCTCTCTCTCCCTACTAAGTCCTTTTCCTTCTTTTCCCCTCTCCGCGAACTCCTACCTCTTCCCCTCCCCTCCTCCCCCCTCCATTCACCTGAACGCCCACTCCCCTTATCCCTTGAGTCCTCTTCTTTCATTCACCTCTTCCCCTCTTCCTATCCTGTCATGTACCTATCTCTTCCTCTTTTTCTTTATCTCCTATTCATCTTCCCCTTTCCCCTTTTCTCCCCTTTCACGTCTCTTCCCTTCCCTAGCTATCCTTCTTTTCCCCTCCTTTCCATCTCTCTCCCACTCACCCTCCTCCCTAACCATCCTCTCCCCTCCCTCTCTGCAACCCTGACCCCTTTTCTCCCTCGCCCTGCCTCTCTCCCACTCACTCTCCTCCCTGCCCCTTCCCTCCTTCTCTCCCACTCACCCTACTCCCTATTCCTCCCGCTCCCTTACCCCACCCACCCCTCTCTCCCATTCTCCTTCTCCATCTATCCCCTCCCTCTCTCCAACCATCCCTTACCCCTTTCCCCACCCATCAATCGCCCTCCCTCACCCCCACACACTGCAACAATTCTCCCTTTTAGCCTGTCTGAAATGTAGTATCTCCCTTATCAGTCATGGGAGAGAGAGGTGTCGTTGGCGAAGACTAGCTATAAATCAGGAGATCACACTAACTGCTTTTTCCAGCTTCTTGGTACCGAGTTTGGTTCTTGCTCTCAAACTTCATGTTTTTTGTTTATTTTTTTTTACTTTTTTAAAGTATCTTATTTCTGTCTCTGTCTCTATTTCTGTTTCTATTTCTGTTTCTGTGTCTGTCTCTGTTTCTGTCTCTGTATCTGTCTGTCTCTCTCTCTCTGTGTTTCTATTTCTGTTTCTGTGTCTGTGTCTGTGTCTGTGTCTGTGTCTGTGTCTGTCTCTTTTTGTCTCTGTCTCTGTCTCTGTCTCCCTCTCTCTCTCTCTCTCTCTCTCTCTCTCTCTCTCTCTCTCTCTATCTATCTATCTATCTATCTATCTATCTATCTGTCTATCTGTCTCTCTCTCTCTCTCGTTCTCTCTCTCTCTCTCTGTCTCTCTCTGTCTCTCTCTCTCTCTCTCTCTCTCTCTCTCTCTCTCTCTCTCTCCTTATTCCTTACTCCCTTTCTTCCATTTTATTTTCTCCGTTTTCTCTGCCTTTCCTTCCTCTTCTTTCACTATGAACTATTTAAAGGAATAAAAAAAATATATATCACATTAAATACGACTCAGTGGGAAATCGATTTATTATCAAAATTATAATTTTCGAGTGTAAGTTTTTGTGCGTGTGTGTTCAGAAATAAAAAAAAGAGAACTTTGATACATTTGTGAATTATAATACATATAATTAACTTTTGCCACATACTCTCCACATTTTCCTTTTCATATAAGTGCATTCAAACAACAGATTTTCAGACAAAGAAAAATCCAATTAAGCTTCAACAATATGACATTTCTGTTTTCTCCCGAACTTCCATTGTCAGCTTTCAGATCAAACTTAGTTCAAGAAGATTTTTCGAAAGGACGAATAAAAAAAGAAAAAAAAGAATGTCCTCAAGCGTAAAATATTCATGTGATTTGCAATTCCCTGGGGACAAAGAGGATAAAAATCTCCATTAACAACTTGGCTGACAATTCGCGGTAATGTTTTTAGCGAAGGACTTTTGTACGAGGTCTTCTATGGTTATGTTAATTATACGTGCCTATATTTTCATAAAAGGATGTAAAATGTATACACACACGCACACACTTATATACATACACTCATATGCACATACACACACACACGAACACACATATATACATACACTCATATGCACATACACACACGCACAAACACACACACGAACACACACAAACACACACACACACAAACACACGCACAAACACACACAAATAAACAAACAAACACACAAACACACACAAACACACACACACAAACAAACACACAAACACACGCCCACACACAAACAAATCCAAATAAAAAGCAATAAAGATAATAAAGATGATAAAGCTTTACATAAACGGACAGCGAATCCCACGAGCCAAAGAGGAGCGAGGGAGTCTGGCGAAATTCCTATGTGAAAGGGAGACGTTGTGTTGTGCTGCAGAGAAGGGGATTTTACCAAAGAGAATGGAAGCACAATGAGATCAAAGATTGCACGCTGGACCTCGGCTGGATGTATATGAATGTAGGCACGCTTGGATACAGGCATATGTGTGGGTGTGTGTACAGATGTGTATATATAGATAACTGTATATATAGATGTGTGTATATGTGTATACACAGACACAAGCACAGACACACACAAACACACACAAACACACACACACACACACACACACACACACACACACACACACATATATATATATATATATATATATATATATATATATATATATATATATGTACCTAGATATTTATATATACATGTAAATATATATGCAAATATATGAATATATGCATATGAATACATGCGGAAAATGACTGCTGGCTTAAGCCCGATCTCACGGTGAGAAAATTACATATCATCAAGAGAAGTCAAACCGCACGTGTCATAGGCGAAGTCCCCCCCGTGGCGAAGTGTTAGCGCGCCGAACCGGGGTTGATTAGGAAATGCATCCAATCAGGCAAAGATGGCACTGCCAAATAATGGTTATGGGAGTCCAACCTATACAAAATAATCCACTGCCTTGTGTTCGTGTATATATATGAAGATGTAAATACTTAAACATACATATGTATATATATATATATATATATATATATATATATATATATATAGCCATACACACACACACACACACACACACACACACACACACACACACACACACACACACTCACGCACACACCCATGCACACACACACACACACACACACACACACACACACACACACATATATATATATATATATATGTGTGTGTGTGTATATATTTACATATTATATATATATATATATATATATATATATATATATATATATACATATATATATATATATATATATATATATACATATATATATATATATATATATATATATATATATATATATATATATATATTTATATATATGGATATATATGTGTGCGTGTGTGTGTTACAGGATAAAAAAGTGGATAGATGAATAGATAGATAGATAGGTAGATAGATATAGGGAGAGAGAGAAAGAGAGAGAGAGAGAGAGAGAGAGAGAGAGAGAATACATATAAATACATGCGTATGTGATTGTCTAAAATGATACTGGTTATTGTGATGACAATCTTTATCTCGTTGAATATCTTATTGCTATAACATCAGTTGGTATCAGTGGCTACGACTGTTTACTCTGATCGGAAAAACTAGATATTATATACCTTATTTCACGTTCGATATCAAAGCTAGCACGAAGTTTCGTTTTATGATCATGAAAGTAGAACTGAGTTGTAGTTTCATCTCTCAATCTGTCTTTCCTTTTTATTTTTATTTTTCCACTCTTCTCCCCCCCCCCCTCTCTCTCTCTCTCTCTCTCTCTCGCTCTCTCTTTGTCTATATGTCTCTCCTGCTTTTGCTCTTGCTATGAATGTTCGCACACACACACACACACACACACACACACACACACACACACACACACAGAGAGAGAGAGAGAGAGAGAGAGAGAGAGAGAGAGAGAGAGAGAGAGAGAGAGAGAGAGAGAGAGAGGAGAGAGAGAGACCAAGAGAGGGAGGAAGAGAAACATGGTCAGAGTGATTAAAAATACCAATTTATTATTTACGACCGCCGATATGGTGGTCATAAAAGTCTACGACTCAAAAAAGCACATATATTGAAAAGTTCTCTTAAGGAAGAACTACTAGATCTGACGAACACCCAAAGGCCTGAAAGCTGTACCATAAAGCATTTCGATCAGTAAAGAGATAGCAAGCCCTCCTGTGGGTGGAACCGAAGTCGAACCAGACAATGTGACGTGGTTATTGCCAGAATACGTTAAGGTTACAGAATGTATTGGCAACTGCACGGTGCAAGAAGTGCAGATGAATCTAAATGTAGACTGTGTAATGGAGAAAACAAACGAACACTTGAGCATTATATCTCGGAATGTCATGTGATACAGCCTTTCATACCACCTAACATGAGGTATAAAGAACTATGTGAATATTTCATTTCATCTGATACATTGGAAGATATACTCGTATTAAATCCCAAATTTACTATGTAAAACTGCCGTAAACAAGAACACAGTTTTATGTAAACACAGTGACAAACGCATATCAACGTATTATTTTTGTATGATGTATAACATGTTTCTATATTACCATGTACAATTACAGTATCCATAGACTACTATACTGTGTCAGATGTATGTAAAACTGTAATCCTGATTGCCCACGCTTGAGCAGATAGCCAGAGTGGTAAATAAACTTTAATTAACTTAACTTAATGTCCTTCTGAAAGGTAAGGCAACCGCCCCTGTCGAGGATGGCATTACTTACAGACGTCCCAAGCTCCTGGACTAAAAGCTTAATCATTCCCATACCGAAACCCATTACTGACAAATACATTTCCTTGATCTCTTGTCTGTGCAAAGTACTTGAGTTAATAATTTTGAACAGACTTATGTGTCGCATAAATGCTAAGCTATCCACCAGACTGTATGGATTTCTTCTGGGACGTTGCAGCCATCACTGTTTTGCAGAGTACTTAATAAACTCAAACCGAGGCATGCAAATCATACTTCTTGATCTTCAATCTGCCTTTGATATTGTAAACAGAGAAAATATCCTTAAGCAACTAGCTAGCTTTGGTATTCAGGGAAAAATGTTAACATGGATTCAAATGTATCTATCGAATCGATCGGCTCAGTTTCTCTTCTGGAGCATTATGAGTACGCATTCAAAAGTATTTGAACTCGGGACACCTCAGAGAGGTGTACTTACTCCCATACAATTTAATATCCTAGGCGATATACCACTGTAGAGCAATGACTCCATCATTTTTAGTGATATTTTCATTAAATCCTCATTTGAGGAGAGAATGCAAGAGATTCTAGGTATGCTTTCAGGAAGGGCTAATGAGTGAGGTTTCATATAAATGACATTGAGCTAGATCTTTGCCACCAGTACAAATACCTCGGGGTGATTGTAAATGGTGCAGAGTTCATCAGAAACCTGAAGAAAAATATATGGGAGAGGCTGAAGCCACTTAGGACACCTGTTGGCAAAGACCACGGTATCAGTGTCACTATTGTGAGACTCTTTTACTTGTCATATATGCGGTCAGTCATAGATTAGCATGCATTGCACTTATCATTGTTCAAGGAATCAGAGTTGACTAGTTTAGAATTTGTCCATCCTTGGTGCCCCTAGAACAACAAGGATTGTGAATATAACAGAACTTAATTTACCTTCAGTTTACGAAAGAATAATATGCATAAATACATTTAGTGTCAAATCAATTAGAGACCCCCCCACCCCCATTGTACAGAGTTCCAAAGACAATTAATACATAGAATAGAGGAGCTAACTTTGAATGACAACATCGATTCATACTCAAATCCATGGGTACAAGTAACATGTAATTACTAAGCTCTCCTGAACAAACCCATAACTAAGATCGTACATGGATGTTCTGTTCCACCGTGGAAAATGCCGGACCTAAATGTATATTATAAAGACAGTGTCCCCCTACTGTACTTAAGCAGTATGCACTTGCAACTATAAATGAGCATCTTGAAACTCTGTCCAGTACATATGAATGCTGACTGATCTTTGCAGTCTGGGAGCAGAGCAGAATACGCTTTTGTTATATAAGAACCATATTTTGCAGCGCCAGGATTGAAGGAGATTAACAGGAATCCTCATGGCCACCGAATTTCTATTGAATTAAGGCTCTGCGATTCACGGAGTGCTCTCCAGGCTCTGAACACTCTAAACAAAGGTGCTGGAAATATTGCAAAGAACATCGGGATAAATGTGTATCATGCAAAAGATCTAAGCCATGATATGCCTTTTGTGTGGATTCCATCGCATGTTGGAATCCATAGGGATGATCATACGGATCGCCTAGCTAAGTCAGCATGTGACAAGCAAAGTGTGGATATAGATCTTGGGGTACCTCTTTCTAGGATATTATATATTGTTAAAGCTTCCTTTAAAGAGGACTTGACTGATTTGATTAATTCTCAACCCCTGAAAGCTGTAGCATAAAGCACTATGGTTTATGTAAAACAATAACAAGACAGTGTGTTATTGTGACCGCAAGGATTATATTGGCAAGTCAGTACAGTTTGTAATGTCGAAGAAAGTAAGTGTAAACTGTATAATGAAGAATATAAGCGAACACTTCTACATTATATCTTAGAGT